>NC_135337.1:87917181-88001881 GCF_023851605.1 Tamandua tetradactyla | reverse complement strand
TATCAGTTGTAACTTTAGGGGCATCAACAGGGAAGATGTGTAAAAAAAAACCTTAATCATTCAAATTTATGCTAGTCAAAAAGCCTGATTGTTGAGGGAAATAGTGGATACACCAAATATCTTCTTTCTCTAAATCTGTCTTACTTGGGTTTAACGTTCACTTAGGACTTTTAAGTAGTGGATACACCAAATATCTTCTTTATCTAAATCTTACTTGGTGTATTAGTTAGGGTTCTCTAGAGAAACAGAATCAACAGGGAACACTTGCAAATATAAAATTTATGGAAGTGTCTCACGTGACCGTAGGAACGCAGAGTCCAAAATCCACAGGGCAGGCTGTGAAGCTGATGACTCCGATGGATGGCCTGGATGAACTCCACAGGAGAGGCTCACCAGCCAAAGCAGGAATGGAACTAAAACTCCATTGATCACCTGGCCTTCATAAGCCCCCACTCTGACTGGTGGTCCAGAGTGACGTTTTGGGTCCCCTGGAATTAATGTCACTTCTGAACCAGTGTCTAATAATCCCTGAAATATCTGATCATTTCCTTTTCCCCAATGCACAGTTACCCTGGTAAAAGGCCGTCGGTCTCCTTGGGGAAGACTTAGAGGAAGGTTAACAGTATAAATTTGTGGCAGTGTAACAGGTTTCTCCCCCATAGGGACCTGGCCTCCCCTTCATTCAAGGGGCTCAGGGTCTGTAAACTGTTTCAAGTCTGGAAATTGATTAAGGAGCCGTGACTCTGTGTTTTTGTAATTCATGTTAGACTTCTGTTCCCTTGACCTAGAACTCTTTTGTTTATACAGCTCCAACAAGAATTTAGTAGACTGCCCTTCTATTGTATTTCTAGGCACCCCATGATTTACTAGCCAATGCCACAAATCTCTGCGTGTCATATAATTTTGATGCCTCCTTTGAGTTTGTTGTCTATTATAATACCCGTGTCTGCCCTGTCTTTGGTGATTAAGTGCTGCCACCTGGCTTCTGCCAACTCGGGATCCTGTCATCCCCATTGTGTTTAAGGATTCCAGCTCAGTGACAGCAGTTCCTACAGTAATATCTGACCTACAGAGAAGTGCAACCACAGAGCTCTTGAGGGATGATGGTGCTAGTCTCACAAACTTATTTCTCACTGTTCTGGTAAAAGGTGCATCCTCTGGACATTCCTGGGGTGTAAGAGCAGGCTTTGCATGATAAATCCACTCTAACATCCCAATCTCTCTAAGCCTCTGGATCCCCTCATCTACATTCTACCAAGGCAGTTCTGGCATTTCAACCTCAGGTAATGTTGGCCACCTTTTGATCCATGTTTCAACCAACCACCCAAACAAGCTGTTAACACCTTTTCTAACTGCTCGAGCTATAACATTGAATGCAGAATCTCTGCTTAGTGGGCCCATATCAATAAATTCAGCCTGATCTAGCCTTATATTCCTCCCACCATTATCCCACACTCTTAAAATCCATTGCCACACATATTCCCCTGATTTCTGTCTATATAAATTGGAAAACTCACACAGTTCTTTTGGAGTATAATGTACCTCCTCATGTGTGATACTTTGTACCTCACCTTTAGGGGCCTGTTGGGACTTTAGTCTAGTTATAGGTCTAGAAGAAATTTTATTCTTCTAGGGGTGGTGGGGGTGGGTCATGAAAAGAATCAGAAATATCTTCCAAGCCATTTGCTTCAGGGCTTTCATTTGCAGTTTCATCTGGTGAAACAGGATTAATAACTCTAGGGCTAATCCCTTCAGGAGGAGGTTGGGTGGCCAATTCCTCAAGGCAGGCTGGAGGTGGGGCGGCTATGTCCTCAGGGCAGACTATTACAGGGTTATCTAAAGAAGGCTCAGCATGGTCTAGGGTTTCAACTTCACCCCCAACATCATTATCAATCCATATGTCACCATCCCATTTTTCAAGGTCCCACTCCTTTCCAATCAATGCCCTCACTTTAACGGCAGACACCATGCAAGACTGAGATTTCAGTTTACGTTGTAAAGTTGCTACTCTAACAATAAGATTCTGAGTCTGATTTTCAGAGATCTCAAGTCTACGGCTACAGGAAATAAAATTTTCCTTCAGGATACTCATAGAAACCTCTACATCTTTCAGACGGCACTTAAGCTTCTTGTTTGAAGCCTTAAGCCCATCCCTTTCACCCTTTAATGTAGACAGTGTATCTAACAACAACCAACCAACATCTCTATAACTCTTATTTCTACAAAACTCTGTAAAGGTGTCAAAAACATTATCCCCCAGAGTCTGGCTTTGTACAAGTGAAGCATTAGGAGAATCGAATGATGATATTTTGACTATCTCCTTTGCCAACTCAGTCCATGGATTGGGAGTGTCATTCTGATTACGGGAATCAGAGTCCTTAGTGTCTCTGAGCCCAGTCAGAGTAGAAAACCATTCATAAAAACCCATTTTTAAGATTCTGTTCCTTAAGAACCACTTCTGGTACCAAGATGTATTAGTTAGGGTTCTCTAGAGAAACAGAATCAACAGGGAACACTTGCAAATATAAAATTTATGAAAGTGTCTCACATGACCGTAGGAACGCAGAGTCCAAAATCCACAGGGCAGGCTGCGAAGCCGATGACTCCAATGGATGGCCTGGATGAACTCCACAGGAGAGGCTCACCAGCCAAAGCAGGAATGCAACCTGTCTCCTCTGAGTCCTCCTTAAAAGGTTTCCCATGATTGCATTTAGCATCACTAATTGCAGAAGACACTCCCCTTTGGCTGATTACAAATGGAATCAGCTGTGGATGTAGCTGACATGATCATGACCTAATCCTATGAAATGTCCTCATTGCAACAGACAGGCCAGCGCTTGCCCAATCAGATGAACAGGTACCACAACTTGGCCAAGTTGACACCTGTCCCTAACCATGACACTTGGGTTTAGGTTTCACTTATGACTTCCATCATGAAAGTATTTGATTATCAACATTAAGTCAGTTTTTTCTATTAATCATCCAACATATTATTCCTCAAATATTTCAAGCCAGTCACTCAGTACTATTCACCTACAGATGAAATCTACCTCATTAGTATAGAATCTCAAGCTCTTTGATGATGAGAGACTGCCAAAGTTGCAGTTGGCATTTGAATCCCTTTCCCAAAAGATCTCTCTTGCTGTTTATATTATGAGTGAGTTAATTCCATACTGTCATGCCACATCGGGGATTAATTTAAGAGATGACTAGCAAAATATTATTTTCCAGAATCTTATTTGTCAGATTGAAGTGGTGCTTCTTCTATAGTGGAAGTGGTTCAATGTAACCATCTTGTCACTAAGTGGCAACAGGTTCCTCAAGGAATGGTGACATATCAGGTGGAGGAGGTCTGAAAACACAGTGCCTCCTTAGGGGTTGTGATGAATGGTTTGCTGCAGAGCAATATCTTCTGGACAGGCCAGGGAATTGCTTCTCTGTGCAGCCATCAAAAAGACTTTTGGTGTCTTTCCTGATGCTTTCCCCAGGGTTCTTTGGAAACACCTGTGCCTCCTTGTGGTTCCTTGTACTGTTTTGGATGAGTATTAATTCCTTGTGAAAAAAATCTTTGGGATCACACTCCTCCCAGAATTTTCTCTCCAGGCAAAAGCAACTGGAGACAAAAAAAAACCCCACAAAAAACAAATTGAAATAAAGACACTATAGAGCAAATAAAAAACAAACAATCAAATTTCCCAGAGAAGTAATAGAAGAAAGGAAGCTTTCTCCTTGGGGTAAGAGTTGCACAAATAGTGCAATCTTAATAATTGTACTGCACACCCAGGGCAAAAATCTCAAGAAGAACTAAAAAAATCTGATCAGTTAAATGTGGGCAATACTGAAGGCCTGGAATAAGTTAAACCAAGTATCAAAGAAGAGCTTTAACATGAAGCTGATCAACAATACAGTCATCGGCAAGAGGGAGAAACTGAACTCCCAAGTGCACTCACCCAGATAATCAGATGCTGAGACATCAGTAATAACTTGCAAGCCATTCTAAGCACATGAATTTTTGGCCAAGGGAAAGGAACAAATTAAAATTTTGAAGGGACACAGAATTCAGAACCACTATAATCAGAGACATTCAAACAAATGTCCTAAATCAATTCAAGAAGATGAAGGAAAGTATGGATAAAGAGATCAAGATACAAAGAAGACACTGGAGGAATAAAAAGATTTGAAACAATGAAAAGAAAGGAAACAGCACTTTGGGGGCTGAGAGGATGTTAGAAAAGATCAAAAGTACCCTAAAAACACAGAACAACACATTTGAACTGGCAGTAGAAAGGACTGGCAAGTTAGAAGATAGGATATAGAAATTTACAGACTGGAGAGATAGAGAAAAGGTGAAAAAATATGAACAGTGTCTCAGGGACATGAATGACATCATGAAGTGCATAAAGATATGCTCATTGGGTGTCCAAGAAGGATAAGAAAAGTAAAAAGGGGCAGAAAGAACACTTGAGGAAATTTTGGTTGATATTTAGAAGTCTTAGGAAAAACATAAATGTAAGTACCCGGGAAGCACAACATATTCACAACAGAATAAATTATAATAGGCCTAAACCAGTACAAATGCTGACAAGAATGACAAATGTCACAGATAAAGAGTGAATCCTGAAAGCAGCAGGAGGAAAGCAATTTATCACATAACAAAGGGACTGCAATGAAATTAAGGGTCAATTTCTCATTAGAATCCTTGGAGGTGAAAAGACAATGGTATGATATATTTGTCTCTGACAGAAAAAAATTGTCAACCAAGAATTCTTTATCTGGAGAAGCTGTCTTTCACACATATGTACAGTTAAAATATTCACAGATAAGGAGGAGATATTTCTCTCTCAGGAAATGCTAAAGGGAGTTCTGCAGGCTGAAAGGAAAAAGAGGAGAGACAGGCTTGGAGGAAGGCATAGAAAATAAGAGTAACTTAAAGGCTAAAAGAAAGGTAAATATAAGGATGACATACAAAAATAAAAGGATAAAATATTCGATGTAATTACTGCCTTTAGAGTAAGAACACCGAATGTGAGTGGATTAATGCACTCATCAAAAGATGCAGATTGGCAGAATCCATGAAATGTATGATCTATCTAAAGGCTTTCTAGAAGACACCTTAGACCAAAGGAAACAAAGAGATTGACAGTGATAGGATGGAAAAACATATTCCACACAAACTGTAACTGACATGAGCTGGAGTAGTGTCATTGTCAGGTTCATGTGTCAACTTGGCCAAGCGGTGGGCCTCCTTGTCTGGTTGGACAAGTGCTGGCCTGTCTGTTGTGATGAGGTAGTTTCATAGAACTAAATCATGATCATGTCAGCTGCATCCACAGTTGATTCCATTTGTAATCAGGGACATCTCTGCACCATCTCCATCTCCCTGGGCTGTGTGAGAGATGAGTGGTTGTCATAGTGATGTTATCATTTCACTAGGATCTTGGGCGCTGCATGGTGTACAGAGGAGCTGCCTTCATCAGTCTCTGTTATTTGGGATGTTCACACTGCTCCAGAACAAAGTGGCTTCTTTCTAGTGGGGGAGAAGGGACCCTCTCCTCTTTGTAATAGGTCTGAGGACCTCCATCCTCTCACTGGCAAGATGATCAACCTACTCTCTCCCCCAGCCACAACATGGAGCAGGAAAACATTTCTAAAAGACAAATCTTGGGGGTTCCTAGTGATGGCTCCCATCATCTGGGCTGCAGGACAGTGCCGGGATGGCCAGCCATGCACCACAGGACCAACTCCTCCAGGTATGGGGCCCAGGGACCTGGTGGGACATGGCATCAGCCAGAGGAGAGAAGAGACCCTGGGAGTCCAGACACCCCCCACCCCCTTTCAGAGTGATGGTGAGGTGGAGCCCAGCATGGCACATTTCCAGCTGGCCCAACTCAGTATTTGCTCAAATGAAAAGCAGGAACAGCACTCCAGCACATTTCCTGGGAGTTCCCTTGAGGTATTTAATAGATTGTAAAAAGCTTTAGCAACAAGGGTGTTTTATGTTGATTTACCTGCAGGATAGGAATGGATTTCTGCAGAAACAGTCACCACCCTTCTAAAAACAATTTCTTTGACCTCAATTCTTTGTACTTGAAATCTGGCAAGGGTTTTCTTCCCCATCAGGAACTCGAGGGCAAGTCTGTAATCAAACCTTGTGTCCTAGCCTGAGCTGCATCTCCTAGAGTGAGTGCAGTGTGACAGTGGGCAAGAGTCCCAGCACCCGGGGCAGACCTGCTGCAGCGTGTGGCTAAGGATTCGGTGGGTGCCACTGCAGGATTTCCCCAAGTTGCCACAGGTGACCCTGCAGGTCAGGCGGGGAAGTGCCACCGAAATAAGTTTGAGTTGGCGTTGCATCCTGGGCTCTCAGACAGTGGTGGGAAGGTGGTGACTGATTCACTCCCTCAGCATGCATTACAGAGTGAATTTGAGGTCTCCAGAATCAGTGTCCTTCTAAAACACTAATCGGATTATGTCCCATCCATGCTTACTGATCAAAGTCCTGACCCTGGGGAGACAGCAAGACTAGATGCTCTGCTATATGACCCCAGTCTACCTCTCTAACCCTCATCTCTGCCCACTCCCCATCTCAAAAGCTACTGGTGCTTGCTAAATATATCCTGATGTTTCATTCAACAGATATTTAGTGCACACCTACTATGTTGCAGGCACTGTGCCATCAGTACAATAGAGGAGACTTGGTCCCAGTAATCCTTAAGCCTCAGAGAAACCAGTGTGGAATTCCTCCAGTTGCTGAACATGTCTATTCCTGTTATGCATTTCAGAACTGGGCCAGTAACCACCAGATGGGCTCAGGGGTGCACTGGACACTGTGAGATGCTATACTAATATTGGACAAAAGAGATTTTAAATGCAAAACTGTTATGAGACAAATAGGACGAATTGTACTAATGCAAGGGACAATTCACCACAAAGAAATTGCAATCATAATGCTTATGATTCTAACTGGAGAACACAAAATATATAAGGTTAGTAACTAACAAACTGCAGTGAGAAATGGACATAATTTCAATAATGTTTGGATACTTCAATACACCACTCTCATCAATATACAGAATATCTAGACAGAGTATCAATAAGGAAACAAAAAACTTGAATAATATGATAAATCAAGACTTAACAGATATATAGTGAACAATGGACAGCCAATCAGTAAGATATGTATTCTTCTCAAGTTCCCATGATCATTCTCCAAGATGGACCCCATGTCGCATTGCAAAACAGGTTTCAAAATATTTTAAAAAATTGAAGTGATCTAAAGCATTTTCTCTGAACACAATATATTTAAGATGGAAATTGATAAAAGGAGAAGAACTGGAAAATTCACAAACTTATAGAGGTTAAACAAGACACACAAACAATCTGTGGGTCAAAGAAGAAATCATAGAAGAAATCAGTAAATATTTGAGACAATGAAACCAAAAATACACATCAAAACAGATGTGATTCAGTGAAGGCAGCAGTGAGAGGGATATTTATGGCTCTAAATTCCTATGTTATAAAAGAAGAAAGAGATAAAAACAATGACCCAATTTTACACCTGGGAGAACTAGAAAAAAGAATGGTAAATGAATCCAAAGCAAGTAGAAGCTGACAGTTCACCGTGGGCTGTTCTGAATTATCTGTATAAATTAGACCATGAGTTGAAGAAGAGATTCAACACACAGCTTATCTACACTAAAATCTTACATTAGAGGGAGAATCTGATTGCCAGAGTTCCCTATCAAAATATTAATGGCCAAAAAATTGAAGATATATAAAGAAACAGGAAGACATGACCCATTGAAAGGAAAAAATAAATAAAACCGCAAAGAAGGGCTGACACTGGAAGAACTAATCAAAGACATCAGTGAACTCTTCTATATAGGTTCAGTGAGCTAAGGGAAAAATGGAAATAGAACTCAAAGAAATCAAGAAGATGATGCATGAATAAAGGGAAGAATTGGTCATTATGAAAAGGCAGTCTGGCTAGTTCTTCAGGAAGTTAAGTATAGAATTGCTGTATGATTTGGTAATCCCATTACTAGGAATATATTCAGAGGAACTGAAAGTAGGGACATGAATGGACATTTGCACAGCAATATTTATAGTGGCATATTCACAATTACTTAGGGATGGAAACAGCCCAAATGTCTACCATTGGACAAGAGGCAAAACAAACTGTACTATATGCATATGATGGATACCAGGCAGTTGTAAGACTGAATAAAGTTATGAAGCATGCAACAACATGGATGAATCTTGAGGATGTTTTGTTGTGCAAAAATAAGCCAGAAACCAGAGGACAAATCCTGTACTGTCTAATTAATATGATCTAACTGTAATGAGCAAACTCTGAGGGTTAAAATTGAGGAACACAGGTTATAAAGAGATAGAAAAAAGGTCGAATTTGGGCACTTGATGCTGAAGGAGTACAGAATATTCAACAGCATTAATAGTCAAAATTGAGAAATGTAAACCATGATACTATGTGATGGTTGCACAATATTGTAAGTATAATGAACAAAGCTCAATTGAGTATGGTTAAGGTGGAACACTAGGGGTTTGTATGACACCAGAAGGAAAAATAGAGGATAAAAACTGTACTATATAACTTAGCAAAACCTAGCAAGTTTGCACATGAGGGAGAATAAATGAATTTTACCATTGCAAGGTGTTAAAAAATGGGATGGCATATGGAGAAAATATAATTAATGCAGACTAGAATATAGTTATTCATAACACTGGAATACTCTTTATATAATTGTAAGAAAAACAATATACCAAAGCTAAATGACAACAGAGGAGTATATAAGGGAGGGATATGGGATTTTTTGTAGTTTACTTATTTTTTCTATTCTTTCTTGCCAAAAGAAATGGAAATGTTCTCATATAGACTGCTGCAGTGAAAGAACAACCACGTGTATATAGAGAGAACCATTGATGGTTTACTTAGGATGGGTTGTAGGGTATTTGGGTAAATCTGTTTGAAAACAAACAGAAAGATACAAGGGCTAGAGAAAATGTGGAGAGGGAGATATATGTATTCTCTGTTGTTAGGGAAGTAGAATGGTGCAGCCCCTCTGGAGGGCAGTGTGGTGACTCCACAGGACGCCAAATATACAGTTCCCATAGGATCCTGCAACCCTGTTATGAGGTATTTACATTGAAGAACTGAAAGCAAGGATTTGAATAGACATTCATACACTGGTGTTTATGGTGGCAGTTTTCATGATTTCCAATGGATGGACATGGCCTAAAGGTACATTGGCAGATAAACAGAAGGTCAAACTGTGGTGTAACATCCAATGGAACATTGAGCAGATGCAAGAAAGAATGTAGTTGTGAGGCATGCAACTAGGTTTATGAACCTTGAGGACCATATGTGGACAAAAATAAGCCAGGAACAAAAAGACAAATTTTATTACACTTCATTAATATGGACTAACTACGATGTGCAAACTCAGTTGATTTCTAGAGCATAGATTATCAGCATAGATTTATCTATAAAAGCATCTAGATTGTAAGCTCTTATAGCAGCCACATATATTCTTGAGTTTTAACTGTTATTTCTAAATTTTTAAGTGCTAAGCTCATTGTGTATAACCTGATCCTTCCCTGGAAATTCGGGTATCTGTGCAACACCAAAGATTGAGAGAGATCTGAAGTTATGAAAGCTATTATTACACCATACAGCAATTGTTACAAAAGCTGAAAAAGAGCAGACTCTCAATTAGAGATATGAAGGCAGCTGATCTGGTTTGCACTAAGGTAAAGCAGACTAAAGGGTAAAGGATGATAATAAGTGTATTTTAAGACATTAACTTCCATAAGATACCAAATGAAGAGCTGTTTATATGGTACAAAATTTATATTTTCAATAGCACAGTACCTGTTTTAACTTGTATGGTCAGTTTACTCAATAATCCATAATCTCATGGAATCTTGAATAGTCAGTGAGATCTTGTTGGTTTGTAGAGGTTAGTATGATGTCTTGATACATCCCAGTGTAATCTGGGCAGAAGATAAAAAAGATTTGCAAAGTCCCCTTGAAACACTGGGGGAAAACATGGAAATAGTAAACTTCTTCACATAGGGAAGATCTGAAATTGTCACAAGCATTGGGTAGTACCAACTTAATAGGCAAAGACCTCGATCTTGGGGTTTGTCCTTATGAAACATATTCCTGCAAAGAAGCTAAGACTGCTTATAATTATACCTAAGAGTCACACCGATGGAACTTCTTTTGTTGCTCAGATGTAGCTTCTCTCTTTAAGCTTTCTCCACAGGAAAACTGACTGCCTCCCCCTTATATGGGACATGACTCTCAGGGCTGTAAATCTCCCTGGTAACATGGAACGTGCCTCCTGGGGATGAGTCTGGCCCTGGCATTATAAGATTGAGAAAGATTTCCTGACCCAAAGAGGGAAGGGAAATGATGCAAAATAAAGATTTAGTGGCTGAGTGATTTTAAGTACAGTCAAGAGCTCATTCTGGACATATTCTTATGGATTAAATAGATATTTGTGTCATTTTTGGGGGGTATTGGAATAACTAGAGGGAAATACCTGAAACAAAACTTAGTCTGGTTTTGAAGATGATTGTGTAATATGTGATTTTACAATGTGAGGAGTGATTGTGAAAACGTTGTGAATAACACTAACTTTATCCAGTGTATGGACTGATGAGTAAGAGCATAAAGACAAAAATAAATAACAAGGTGGGAAAGGGAGAGGAATGTTTTGATGCTCTGTTTTACTTTTATTTTTATTCTTATTTTTCTTGTTTATGGAGTAATAAAAATGTGCAAAAATGGGTTGTGGTAATCAATGCAACAGCTATATGATGATACCGTGAACACTGATTGTATGCTTTGGATGATTAAATGATATGTGAATATATCATAATAAAATCACATTAAAGACAGACAAACAGAATGATATAAGTGCTGGAGAAAATGTGGAGAGACACTGTTATTAGGGAAGTAGAATGGCGCAGCCCCTCTGGAGGGCAGTGTGCTGGTTCCATAGGAGGCTAAGTACAGGGTTCCCAATTGATCCTGCAATCCCAATATTAGGTATACAATGGAAGAACTGAAAGCAGGGTCATGAATAGACATTTGCACACTGGTGTTCATGACAGCAATAGTCATGATTTGCAATGGATGGAGGTGGCCTTAGGGTACACTGACTAAGGAATAGAAGGATAAACTGTGGTGCATACATATAATGGAACATTGAGCAGCTTCAAGAAGGAATGAAGTTGTAAGGCATGCCAAAGATGAGTGAAACTTGAGAACATAATGTTGAGTGAAATAAGCCAGCAGTGAAAGGCCAAATATTCAATGATGTCTATCCTGGTTTGAAAGGATAATGTACCCTAGAAAAGCCATGATTTCATCTTGATCCATCTCATGGAAGCAACTGTTTCTTTTAATTCCTGAATAGGGAGTGAGATCTTGTTTTTCTGTACAGATTAACATAATACCCTGATACATTCTATACTATTGTGGGCAGAAAATAAAAAAGCATTTGTAAAGTCCCCTTTAGTGACTGGGAGAAAAGGTTTAAGTATTAAACTTTCCCCTCTGGGGAATTCCTAGTAGTATCTCAATCTTAAAACGTATCCTTATGAAAGTTATTTCTGCAATGGTGATGTTAAGCCTACTTATAATTATGCCTAAGAGTCACCCTCAGAGAATTCTTTTGCTGCTCTGATGTGGCCTCTCTTTAAGAGAAACGCTGCAAAAAACTCATTTTCCTCCCCACCATTTGGGGTTTGACTCCCACGGGTGTGGTTCCCTGGAAAGATAAAATATGACTACCATGAATGAGCCTGGTCCTGTCATCATGGGATTGGAAACACCTTGTTGACCAAAATGAGGAAAAGAAATGAGGCAAAATACAGTTTCAGTGGTCAAGGAATTTCCAATAGAGTCAAATAGTCATGTTGGAAGTTAGTCTTATGCAGGCTTCGGCCAAATATTTAATATCGCCACAGTATGCTAAGCCAACACCAAAAGTATTCCTTAAGATCCTAAAGGAAACCCTGGACTCTAACTAAGAATCTACAAAATTTCTTCTATTAAGTTTACTTTTTTCAGAAACTATAGGACTCCAAATTGTTGCTATCCCAGATATGCTCTGAAACCCAGAGGTAACACTTTCTCAATGGATGTCAGTCTGTTTGTTTCCTTACCCAGTAAGGTCAGCACCATTTCCAGGATGAAGTAAAATGGTCATTGTCAAGATTTCCCTGAAGATTGAGAGAATGATCAAATGAGAGGGGGAGCTAGACATACCTCTATCTTTTTCAAAGATATTGAGAGTATATGCCTACTAAATTTCTTAACAAATTCTTTTAGAAATTGTTTTGGAAAGAGATTTCTGCTTAAAGAAAAAGAGTTAATGCAAGGAAATTATTAGATATAGGAGCTGATTTTAAATGCATGGATCTTCTTGGATAAGATTCTGGGACTTGATACATGAACTTGTTGGAAGTGAGACCACAATGATGCTGAGTACTTCGGATTAATGTATACACCTCGTGCATGTTTAGCAATGGTAAAATATGATTCACAGCATATTCTTTATAGTCATCCCTAAAGAAAGTGTTTATCAAATACTTTTGGAAAATTGCCTGGTTTATGTGATAAAACATTTTGTTGAGAATTCACACTCATTGAATGTGGAGTAAGGTGGGTCTTTTAATTGTACCAGAGGGACATCAAAAATGACAAGCTGAGAATTTTAATCCTCAGATTATGGAAGAATCAAAACTAAGAAATTTGAAGTGCTGCATGAATCAGATCTCTTTTCTCTGTAAATCACATTTCTGATGGGGGTATGACAAAAACAGAGTCTGATCCTTGGGTTAATATATTGCAATGTAAATGAATTCACAACTCTGCAAAAGATATAAAGTGAATTAAATAAATGACCACATCTTTTTTTCCCTAACTGGACATTATCTCAGAACAATCTCTCATCTCAAAATGTCAGTCTAATTTTCCACTGGCTCTGATGAATAAAGCATTAGTGGTATTGTACCTCACAAAGAACACAGAATGTCTACAAAAACCCATGATATTATTACCTAATATCTTGCATTAATGGTTTAAAAAGACATAGTTGACAATGGGAAAATGACACAAATTGCTCTTCAGGATTGGTAAAGGAAGCCTATGATTGTAGGAAGTGCTAAGGAAAAGTTACTGAAAAATGTCCCTGCTTATGCAAATAACTCTTAAGGAACAAATTTGCATCCCAGAAGGAAATCCAATGATAGTAAAACCATCTACGATTGAAGAATCAGGGGCTGTAATGTCTCTTGTATCCTCACCTAACTTTTATGGAACTCTACAGCAGAAAGTCACAGATGGAGATGGATGGGGCTGATTGAAACTTTATCATGTTGTGATTCAAGTTCAGGATGTGCCCTGTTTCAAGAGCTGATTAACACAACCCTGGCACCAGGTATGCAGCATTTCAAATGACAAATGGTTTTGGCCAAAAGCATATAACACAAAAGCAGTTTATTTCTGCTTTCAGGGAGGCAATGCACCTCAGCCCCTCCAGTAATTACAATGCTTTTATATGTAGCTAATAGCCTGTATTAAATGTTTACCACTGAATATTCAGGCAGAGAGTCAGGTTCAATACTGAATCCTGGGAATATATTCCTAGATGTCAAATGATTTTAAAAAAATACAGAATAAACAAGATTTTTTCATGGATGAAAAGTAGAGATAAAGTTCAAGTAATAGTGTAAATAGCATATTACCTTTATTTACACTGATAAAAGTAATTTTATTTACATTTCCCAGTATTTAATCTGTAAATGAAGAGTAAATTTCTGTACTTGAGGCAGTGTGTCCTTCTAAGGAGAGACTTTCTCAGCTGAAAATTATTTTTAAGGCATCCTTTATGTCTTTGTTTCTAAGACCATAGATAAAAGGGTTCATCATGGGAGTGACCACTGTGTCCATCACGGAAGCTATTGCAGTTGCCCTAGTGTTTTGGGTAGCAGCAGAACTAATATACACTCCAACAGTTGTTCCATAAAACAAGGACACAACTGAAAGATGAAACCCACAGGTAGAAAATGCTTTATACTTGCCTCCATGTGATGAAATTCTCAAAATAGAGAATGCAATCTTAGAGTAAGAGAAAAGGATGCCAGTGAATGGAATACCACCCAGAATTACACTTGCAATATTCATCATTAGGTCATTGAGGAAGGTGTCAGAACATGGAAGTTGGATTACTTGAGAAAGTTCACAAAAAAGTGAGGAATTTCCAACTCTGTACAAAAAGTCAATCGCAAAACCATTAAGCCATGCAAAAGAGCATTCAGAACACTCAACATCCATGATGCCAGCAGCAGGAGACCACAGAGCCTGGGGTTCATGATGACCATGTAGTGCAGTGGGTGACAGATGGCCACATAATGGTCATAGGCCATCACGATTAAGAGGAAGTCATCTAATCCTCCAAAAACCATGCAAAAATACATCTGGGTGAGGCAGTTTCCATAAGTTATAGTTTTGGTCTCTGTGTGAATGTTCACCAGCATCTTTGGGACACTGGTGGAGGTTAAACAGATGTCTGCAAAAGACAGGTTAGCAAGGAAGAAGTACATGGGCATGTGCAGGTGGGTGTCAGATATGGTGGCCAGGATGATGAGCAGATTCCCGATGACAATGACCAGGTACATCATCAGGAACAGAGCAAATAGGAGGGGCTGCAGTTCTATGTCTTCTGAGTCTCAAGAGGATAAATTTTGAAACACGTGTTTTATTCCCTAATTCCATGTAACTCATGAAACTGTTGGAACAGAGACCAAAGCAAGGCAGGTTTAGGTACAAGCAGCTCTCAGCAAATTAACATAAATGCTATGGATTGTTTTGCAAGTATATTGACTTAATTATTTCTTATTAATTATATAGAGAGTCAGTGCCCTTTAACTGAAAATGCCAGGGTAAACAAATGTCCCTGCTTCTCCTTGATGCTATTGCTCACAAGCCATCCTTGTCCATGATTTTCAACTTTTCCCCAAAGCATTATGTTCCACCTCAAATGCTCTTAGACTTTATTTCAATCAAAAATCATTTGCCAAGTTATTTTTCACTATGTGATGAAAATTTGGGGACATGGATATTGGTGATGGTAGCACCATATTTCTATTGTCATCAATATTGCTAAATTACAATATGAAAAAGGCTAGAATGAGAAATTTGAGTTGTATATAGATTACTGCAATAACATTTAAAATAAAGAAAAAATTTTCCATCTGTATAGCAGAAAGATCAATACTTTCATTATGCCATTTCATCTCCACCTGATCTGTACTTTCAACTCAGCCCTATACCCAAGGTCAAGAGGTTAGTTTGTAGATATTTGACAAAATAATTTTAAACTTTATAAGGAAAGTCAATATCCTAGATTACCTACAGAATACTGAAGAAGAATGAAGCTGTGGAACCAAAACTACCTGAGTTCAACTCTAACTATAAAGACACAATGAATAAACCATGTTGTATTGGTGAAATAGACACATGAACTAATCTGTGAGAATTCAATGGACACACAAACAGATGTTAAGGAACTCAAAAATAGATCCACACAAGTAAGTCAACTTACCTTTGACAAAAGGGCAAGAGCAATTTAATGGAAAAAGTAAGATCTTTTCAACAAATGCTGTGGAACAATGGCATGTACTGGTGGGAAACAAAAAAGGAATGTAGCCAAATGTAAACATTTCACAAAAATTAACTCAAAATAAATCCTGTACTCAAAATTAAAATGCAAAGTATAGTACTTCTAGAACAAAACAACCAAGAAAATCTGGTGGCCTGTACTTTGGTGATGAGGTTTTAAAAATAACACCCAAATCATGAACCATAAGAAAAGAACATTTAAAAATTGTTCTCTATTAAAATATAAAACTTATGCTCTATTAAAGACATTGATAAATGACTTGTATCCATATATATAAAGAACACTTAACACTCACCAATAAGAAAGATAACACCCAATTAAAAAACTGGGCAAAAGTTCTGAACAGAAACTGAAGTGAAGAAGATATGCAGGTGGCAAATACATCAGTGAAAAGAGATTCAATGGCATTTGTCATTAAGGAATTGCAAAATTAAACTGTAGTGATATATGATTACATACCTCTGAAAATACCTGAGGACCTAAGCAGTGACAATACCATGGCCTATTGATAATGGGGAGCAGTACAGACTCTCATTCACTCCTAGTGAGAACTCAAAATGGTGCAGCCAGAAAACAGTTTGGAGTATTTAGCGAAACTAAATTTAGTCTCACCATTCAGTCCAGAAATTGTGCCCTTAAGTATCCAGCTGACTTGGTAAGTTAAATCCATACAAACACCTATACATGAATGTTTTATAACAGCTTTATGTATAGTCTCCAAAATCTAGAAGCAATCAAGTTGGCCTTTAAAGTCAATATACAATGGAATATTACTCGGTGATAAAAATAAATATTCTCTCTAGTCACAAAAGTCAAGGATGCATCTTAAGTGATTACTGGTATGTAGGAGCAAGGGTAAAAAACAAGACCTGCAGAATTTGTTGGGAGCAGCTGTCTTCAGGGTGGCGGTGGCAGTAAACTGTGAAGATTGTTATGTAGAGCAGTCTGGGAGGAGGGGAATGTCTACCCCAAATAGTTATGTTATGTCTGAAGGAAGAGAGCACTGAAAAATGAGCACTCTGTTCCCTCAGGAAATGCATGCATGCCTTTGTCACCCTGTAGTATGTAGGCTGGATCTGGTTAAAAATAAAGTTGTCTGTTGTTTGTTATGGCTGATCTTCAGACCCCTTGATCCTGTCTGTCTTTCTTTCTCATGGTTCCTTAATGTCCTTCAAGCTCTGTTCCATAGGAAGCAACATCTGGCACCCAATGTGGGGCACAAACAAGAAGAAGAAGACTCCAAAACAGTATTAAGGAATCAAGGTAAAGTCTCCATTACAGGGACATTTGTCCAGCCAATAGAAAAGGACTCGAGTCATATTGGTAAAGTAAGCCATGTTGGTAAAAGTAAGCATTTTCACTGTAGCATCAAGGTAGTGGGTAATTATAATAGGTGGCTGGAAGAGTATGTTTGTGTGTTAAGAACATTGTTAAAAACTACAGGGGTCTCGATGAAGACTTCAGAGTCACTAGAGCTCTTTTCTTTAGTACAGAAGCATTGTTGTTGGTTTCAGCCTCAAGGCCATAATGTTTTACATCTTAAGTAATGGAAATTGGTTATAAAGGCTTTGCAGTGAGCATAACAAAACAGGAAAGATATTCCTGTTTCTATTTGGGCATTGTGTTCAGTCAAGCAATGAACCACCTAGCCCCTGCTTTCTCTTAAACTCTGTGTTGTGTTTTTTCTCAATCTCCCACTGTCCCTTCTGACCCTGCTTGGACAGTTGCTTGAGCTGGACTCACAATTGGTGCCCAAACAGGGATCTGATAGGGGAATTCTTAAAGCATAAAGTGAGGAGATGCTCCAGGGATGTCCAGTACAAATACTACAAAGAGTTAATAAGAGCTACAAAAGGGTAAGGAGTGAATTGGAGATATTTTCAGCTAGGTGTAAAACATGGGGTATTGAGGTTCAGCAGAAAGGAACTTCTATAATTCTATGCTGTCCACTAGAGGCGCAACATTTTCTCAGTCTCAATTAGAAACTTTTCTTTGTCATGTACAGAATTGTTGCCCATGGTTTTCAGAAGAAAATACAATTAATCCTCAAACTTGGGAAAAAATAGGAAAACAGTTAAGAAACAGATATGAGACACATAATCTTAAACAATCTCCAGTATGTACTTTTTCTCAGCTATCAAAATATATAATTGAGCCCACTGCTGACATAACACTCCAACCCATACCTTTAACTTGGAAAACAAATGAGCCTTTGTAAGTTGAGCAGTGGCCCTTATTTATAGAAAAGTTAGAGGCTCTAACTCAGTTAGTTCAAGAACAGTTTAAGTGGGACATATAGAAAAATCTCATAATCCCTGGAATTTTCCAGTATTTGTTATAAAAAATAAACCAGGAAAATGGAGAATATTAACTGATTTGATTAAAGTTAATGCTGTAATTCAACCTATGGAGTCATTACAACCTGGCTGACCCACACCAGTTATAATTCCTAAAAAGCTCTATTATTATAATAGATTTTAAAAATTGCTTCTTTACCATACCTTTAGCAGAGCAAAATAAAGAAAAATTAATTTCTGAGCTTATTTTTAATGATCTGCCTTTATATAAAAATTCATATACACCTGAGTCAGAAAATATTCAATAGGAACAATGCCATGCTGAACAAAAGTCAGTACTCATTAAATTCCTATGAAATTGTAACAGATTGGTCCCCTAAGGGCTATGCAATTCAGATTGTAGTTCTGACTCAAAGTGTTAAGTTACCTTGGTCTAATGTAATAATTATTCTATTGAAATTTATACCAATGCTACAAATAAAATCTTGTGGCAAGGAATGGGAATGGTAGCCCATGTCCTTTTGTTAACTTAGATCCTTGACAAACAGTACTTTGGAAACTGGCCATGAGTTTAGCTCCTATTCATATTTGAAAAAAATACAGATTTAAAAAATTTTAAAACTGAAATTCTTGTTAATAACTATATATTGATGTTTCAAATATGCATTAGCTTAAGTATTTAACATTATTCTAACAAATTTAATTTTGATGGTAATTATATGTGATAAAATATTTGTTTAAAATAATGACTTAAGTATGAAAAATGTAAAAGATGTGTTTTTATTAATAAGAAAAAGAATAGTTTTATGCTAAGATGAAATGAATAACTGTTACAAAATGAGAAAAATGTAGGACAAAGCCTGAACTAATATAATAATTGCTGAGGGTTTGTAAAAAATGGAAATTATGGTCAAAATCAAGAAAGATTTAATGAATGTAAATGACAACATTTTCTTGGACTCTTAGCCTGTTCTAATGAAAAGATATAAAAAAATTTTTCTGACTAATCAGTGTAAAAAGCAAAGAGTCTGTGTTTTATCAAAATAACTTGTTAATTTTTATCATGTCATTATGAGTAATATTGCTATAAATGAATTTATTACTCACTAAATAGTATTCAAATTATGTAAATACCTAAATTCCTAAAAGCCAAAATATTTTAATGTTTTCCAGTGTTTATATAAACTACATATGTATAAACTAAATTTATCCCAAAGTACCCATGGCTTATGTTGGAGGCAGATCAGATTCCAGGGCTGAATGCAAGGAGAAAATATACTTGTGGAGTCTGTTCTGTTCACCTGATGTTGCCATTACATGCAACTGATGTTGCCATCGCATGACCTTGGTGAGAAACAGTTAAAATGTGCACTCTAGCTGGGAGGACTGGCTATCGTCCCAGAAGGGGGTGTGCTTTAATAAAGATATCTAGGTCCCAGAAGGCTCCTCTTGGTCCCTAGCCAGTTCCCAGAGGACCCAACTGGGCCTGATCATGTAAGCAAATTGAAATTTGGCCACTATATTAAGAAAATATCATAAAAACTGCATGCAGTGAATTTAAAATTACCAAAAATGCACAACCAATTAGAAAGAATCCTCATTTCTGCATTCCTTGTCAATCAATCCAATAACTTCATTTAAAAAAATCTGATCATTTACTATGAGTACATGTCACTATTGACACTCTGCTTTCATTTTTGCTACTACCACTTTAGGGATACCTAATTATATGTTACAGAACATGTTTGATATTTTACAAGGTGATTCTGGTTTATTAAGCAAAAGGCAGTTAACAGCTGCAGCTGAACAAGAGTTACAATTAATTGAACAATGCATTCGAAAAGTACAGCTTGTTTAAATAGATCTGGAAAAACCTTGCCATCTCCCACAGGTCTATTTTGGCAAGATGGTGTTTTAGAATGGATCTTTTTACCAAACAATCCACAGAAACATTTAAATACATATTTGCAAAATATCATTTCTTTAATAGCCAAAGGTCGCCAAAGATATTATTAATTAAAAGGTCACGATCCTAATCGCATAGTGTGTGATCTCACAAAGGAAGAGGTTCAAAGTCCATTTATCTTCAATACCTCTTGGCAAATAGCATTAAGTGATTTTAAAGGACAAATTGATAATCATTTGCCTACATAGAAAATGTTTACAATTTCTAAAAAGAACATGATGGATTTTGCCTAAAATTGTTTGGGCTTCCCCACTAGATGGAGCCATTACCAACTTGACTGATGGTAGTAGTAATGGACAGGTTGCATATGTCACCCCAGGGGAAAACAGAAGTTGGAAAACACCTTATACCTCAGCCCAGAACACTGAATTAGCAGCTACAATTAAAGTATTGCAAAATTTTCCACAATCTTTTAACATTGTTTCTATGTCTGCCAAGCAATTACTCACATTCAGTAGCTTCTTTGTTTAAAGGAGATGAATTATCCCAAGTGTTTTTACATTTACAAACATTAGTCAGAAGTCAGATTAATCCCCTTTTTATTGTGCATATAAGAGCTCATACTAATCTTCCAGGTCCTTTGTCATTACAAAATAAGCAAGCAGATACTCTTGTAAGGGTAATTCAAGATCCCACAACATTTCTCAAATTAACTCATATTAATAGCAAAGGGCTGTGAAAGAAATTTCCATCTTTTTTAAAATTAATTAACAGAAAAAAAGAAATTAACCCAACATTTAGAAATCATACCATTCTACATATGCAATCAGTAATTCTTAACATCATCACATAGATGCATGATCATCGTTTCTTAGTACATTTGCATCAGTTTAGAAGAACTAGCGACACACCAGACAAAGATATAGAATGTTAATATAGAGAAAAGAAATAAAAGTAATAATAATAGTAAAAAAACCCCACAAAAACAAAAAAACAAAAACAAACAAAACAAACAAACAAACAAACAAACAAGCAAAACCTATAGCTCAGATGCAGCTTCATTCAGTGTTTTAACATGATTACTTTACAATTAGATACTATTTGCTGTCCATTTTTGAGTTTTTGTATCTAGTCCTGTTACACAGTCTGTATCTCTTCAGCTCCAATTACCCATTATCTTACTCTGTTTCTACCTCCTGCTGGACTCTGTTACCAATGACATATTCCAAGTATATTCTCGAATGTCGGTTCACATCAGTCGGACAGTATTTGTTTTAGTTTTTGGCTAGACTCACTCAGCATAATGTTCTCTAGGTCCATCCATGTTATTACAGGCTTCATAAGTTTATCCTGTCTTAAAGCTGCATAATATTCCATCGTATGTATATACCACAGTTTATTTAGCCACTCGTCTGTTGATGGACATTTTGGCTGTTTCCATCCCTTTGCAATTGTAAATAACGCTGCTATAAACATTGGTGTGCAAATGTCCGTTTGTGTCTTTGCCCTTAAGTCCTTTGAGTGGATACCCAGCAATGGTATTGCTGGGTCGTATGGCAATTCTATATTCAGCTTTTTGAGGAACCGCCAACTGCCTTCCACAGTGGTTGCACCCTTTGACATTCCCACCAACAGTGGATAAGTGTGCCTCTTTCTCCGCATCCTCTCCAGCACTTGTCATTTTCTGTTTTGTTGATAATGGCCATTCTGGTGGGTGTGAGATGATATCTCATTGTGGTTTTGATTTGCATTTCTCTAATGGCCAGGGACATTGAGCATCTCTTCATGTGCCTTTTGGCCATTTGTATTTCCTCTTCTGGTAGGTGTCTGTTCAAGTCTTTTTCCATTTTGTAACTGGGTTGGCTGTCCTTTTGTTGTTGAGTTGAACAATCTCTTTATAAGTTTTGGATACTAGGCCTTTATCTGATATGTCATTTCCAAATATTATCTCCCATTGTGTAGGCTGTCTTTCTACTTTCTTGATGAAGTTCTTTGATGCACAAAAGTATTTAATTTTGAGGAGCTCCCATTTATTTATTTATTTCTTCAGCGCTCTTGCTTTAGGTTTAAGGTCCATAAAACCGCCTCCAATTGTAAGTTTTGTAAGATATCTCCCTACATTTTCCTCTAACTGTTTTATGGTCTTAGACCTAATGTTTAGATCTTTGATCCATTTTGAATTAACTTTTGTGTAGGGTGTGAGATATGGGTCTTCTTTCATTCTTTTGCATATGGATATCCAGTTCTCTAGGCACCATTTATTGAAGAGACTGTTCTGTCCCAGGTAAGTTGGCTTGACTGCCTTATCAAAGATCAAATGTCTGTAGATGAGAGGGTCTATATCTGAGCACTCTATTCGATTCCATTGGTCGATATATCTATCTTTATGATAATACCATGCTGTTTTGACCACTATGGCTTCATAATATGCCTTAAAGTCTGGCAGCGCAAGACCTCCAGCTTCGTTTTTTTTTCTCAAGATGTTTTTTGCAATTCGGGGTACCCTGCCCTTCCAGAAAAATTTGCTTATTGGTTTTTCTATTTCTGAAAAATAAGTTGTTGGGATTTTGATTGGTATTGCATTGAATCTGTAGATCAATTTAGATAGGATTGACATCTTAACTATATTTAGTCTTCCAATCCATGAACACGGTATGCCCTTCCATCTATTTAGGTCTTCTGTGATTTCTTTCAACAGTTTTTTGTAGTTTTCTTTATATAGGTTTTTTGTCTCTTTAGTTAAATTTATTCCTAGGTATTTTATTCTTTTAGTTGCAATTGTAAATGGGATTCGTTTCTTGATTTCCCCCTCAGCTTGTTCATTACTAGTGTATAGAAATGCTACAGATTTTTGAATGTTGATCTTGTAACCTGCTACTTTGCTGTACTCATTTATTAGCTGTAGCAGTTTTGTTGTGGATTTTTCCAGGTTTTTGATGTATAGTATCATATCATCTGCAAACAGTGATAGTTTTACTTCTTCCTTTCCAATTTTGATGCCTTGTATTTCTTTTTCTTGTCTAATTGCTCTGGCTAGAACCTCCAACACGATGTTGAATAATAGTGGTGATAGTGGAAATCCTTGTCTTGTTCCTGATCTTAGGGGGAAGGTTTTCAATTTTTCCCCATTGAGGATGATATTAGCTGTGGGCTTTTCATATATTCCCTCTATAATTTTAAGGAAGTTCCCTTGTATTCCTATCCTTTGAAGTGTTTTCAACAGGAAAGGATGTTGAATCTTGTCAAATGCGTTCTCTGCATCAATTGAGATGATCATGTGATTTTTCTGCTTTGATTTGTTGATATGGTGTATTACATTAATTGATTTTCTTATGTTGAACCATCCTTGCATACCTGGGATGAATCCTACTTGGTCATGATGCATGATTCTTTAATGTGTTGTTGGATACGATTTGCTAGAATTTTATTGAGGATTTTTGCATCTATATTCATTAGAGAGATTGGTCTGTAGTTTTTTTTTTTTTTTTGTAATATCTTTGCCTGGTTTTGGTACGAGGGTGATGTTGGCTTCGTAAAATGAATTAGGTAGTTTTCCCTTCACTTCGATTATTTTGAAGAGTTTGCGGAGAGTTGGTACTAATTCTTTCTGGAATGTTTGATAGAATTCACATGTGAAGCCGTCTGGTCCTGGACTTTTCTTTTTAGGTAGCTTTTGAATGACTAATTCAATTTTTTTACTTGTAATTGGTTTGTTGAGGTCATCTATTTTTTCTTGAGTCAAAGTTGGTTGTTCATGTCTTTCCAGGAACCCATCCATTTCCTCTAAATTGTTGTATTTATTAGCATAAAGTTGTTCATAGTATCCTGTTATTACCTCCTTTATTTCTGTGAGGTCAGTAGTTATGTCTCCTCTTCCATTTCTGATCTTATTTATTTGCATCCTCTCTCTTCTTCTTTTTGTCAATCTTGCTAAGGGCCCATCAATCTTATTGATTTTCTCATAGAACCAACTTCTGGTCTTATTGATTTCTCTATTGTTTTCAATTTCATTTATTTCTGCTCTAATCTTTGTTATTTCTTTCCTTTTGCTTGCTTTGGGATTAGTTTGCTGTTCTTTCTCCAGTTCTTCCAAGTGGACAGTTAATTCCTGAATTTTTGCCTTTTCTTCTTTTCTGATAAAGGCATTTAGGGCAATAAGTTTCCCTCTTAGCACTGACTTTGCTGCATCCCATAAGTTTTGATATGTTGTGTTTTCATTTTCATTCACCTTTAGGTATTTACTATTTCTCTTGCAATTTCTTCTTTGACCCACTTGTTGTTTAAGAGTGTGTTGTTAAGCCTCCATGTATTTGTGAATTTTCTGGCACTCTGCCTATTATTGATTTCCAACTTCATTCCTTTATGATCCGAGAAAGTGTTGTGTATGATTTAAATCTTTTTAAATTTGTTAAGACTTGCTTTGTGACCCAGCATATGGTCTATCTTTGAGAATGATCCATGAGCAGTTGAAAAAAAGGTGTATCCTGCTGTTGTGGGATGTAATGTCCTATAAATGTCTGTTAAGTCTAGCTCATTTATAGTAATATTCAGATTCTCTATTTCTTTATTGATCCTCTGTCTAGATGTTCTGTCCATTGATGAGAGTGGTGAATTGAAGTCTCCAACTATTATGGTATATGTGTCTATTTCCCTTTTCAGTGTTTGCAGTGTATTCCTCACGTATTTTGGGGCATTCTGGTTTGGTGCGTAAATATTTATGATTGTTATGTCTTCTTGTTTAATTGTTCCTTTTATTAGTAGATAGTGTCCTTCTTTGTCTCTTTTAACTGTTTTACATTTGAAGTCTAATTTGTTGGATATTAGTATAGCCACTCCTGCTCTTTTCTGGTTGTTATTTGCCTGAAATATCTTTTCCCCAACCTTTCACTTTCAACCTATATTTATCTTTGGGTCTAAGGTGTGTTTCCTGTAGACAGCATATAGAAGTATCCTGTTTTTTAATCCATTCTGCCAGTCTATGTCTTTTGATTGGGGAATTCAGTCCATTAACATTTAGCGTTATTACTGTTTGGATAATATTTTCCTCTACCATTTTGCCTTTTGTATTATATATATCATATCTGACTTTCCTTCTTTCTACACTCTTCTGCATGCCTCTCTCTTCTGTCTTTTCATATCTGTCTCTAGTGCTCCCTTTAGTATTTCTTGCAGAGTTGGTCTCTTGGTCACAAATTCTCTCAGTGACTTTTTGTCTGAAAATGTTTTAATTTCTCCTCATTTTTGAAGGACAATTTTGCTGGATATAGGAGTCTTGGTTGGCAGTTTTTCTCTTTTAGTAATTTAAATATATCATCCCACTGTCTTCTAGCTTCCATGGTTTCTCCTGAGAAATCTACACATAGTCTTATTGGGTTTCCCTTGTATGTGATGGATTGTTTTTCTCTTGCTGCTTTCAAGATCCTCTCTTTCTCTTTGACCTCTGACATTCTGACTAATAAGTGTCTTGGAGAACGCCTATTTGGGTCTATTCTCTTTGGGGTGTGCTGCACTTCTTGGATCTGTAATTTTAGGTCTTTCACAAAAGTTGGGAAATTTTCAGTGATAATTTCTTCCTTTAGTTTTCTCCTCCTTTTCCCTTCTCTTCTCCTTCTGGGACACCCACAACATGTATATTTGTGTGCTTCATATTATCATTCAGTTCCCTGATCCCCTGCTCAAATTTTTCCATTCTTTTTCCAATAGTTTCTGTTTCTTTTTGGAATTCAGATGTTCCATCCTCCAGTTCACTAATTCTATCCTCTGTCTCTTTAAATTTACTATTGTAGGCATCCATTGTTTTTTCCATCTTTTCTACTTTGTTCTTCAATCCCAGAAGTTCTGTGATTTGTTTTTTCAGACTTTCTATTTCTTATTTTTATTCAGCCCATGTCTTCTTCATGTCCTACGTCAATTTATTGATTTGGTTTTTGAAGAGGTTTTCCATTTCTGTTTGTATATTCAGAATTAGTTTTCTCAGCTCTTGTATCTCATTTGAACTATTGGTTTGTTCCTTTGACTGAGCCATATCTTCAATTTTCCTGGAGTGATCCCTTGCTTTTTACTGGTGTCTGCGCATTTAATCAGATTTCCCTGGGTGTGGAACCCAGCAGGTTGAAAGATTTTCCTGTGAAATCTCTGGGCTCTGTTTTTCTTATCTTGCCCAGTATGTGGTGGTCGTCTGTCTGTGGGTCCCACCAGTAAAAGATGCTGTGGCTCCTTTAACTTTGGAAGACTCTCGCTGTGGGGGAGGGTCACCAGCCGAAGCAGCTTGGGGGAGTGCTGCTCCAAATCTCCCAGCTGGCCCGGGAATCCGCGCATGGGGGGGCGCCGGCCGCGGTGGCTTGAGGGGACCACCTGTCCAAATCTCCCAGTCAGCCCGGGAAG
Source organism: Tamandua tetradactyla (assembly GCF_023851605.1). Classification (NCBI taxonomy): domain Eukaryota; kingdom Metazoa; phylum Chordata; class Mammalia; order Pilosa; family Myrmecophagidae; genus Tamandua; species Tamandua tetradactyla. The sequence goes on along the minus strand of NC_135337.1, from coordinate 87,975,581 downwards.
GAGGGAGGGAGGGGCTCCAGCCACCAGCCGCCACGGCCTGGGGAAGTGCGTGCCCCTCGGGGATCTCACTGCAGCGGTTTCTCCCAGCCGATTCAGCCATTCCAGAATGGGGTATGCTGTCATTTTGGTCTCTGTCATGGCTCCGGGAGCTGTTCTGTACTATTTCTGTTTCTTTAGTAGCTGTTCTGGAGAAGGAACTAAGACCCATGCGTCTTATTAAGCCGCCACCTTCTCGAGACTTGTTTTTAATGTCCACTTTTTTGGCTCTTAGTCATGGTTCCTTGTTATTTTAGTGTTCATAGTAATTTTCTGTTGTGTTCTGCTTAATTTTTAGTGTTTATTTTTGTGAGAATTCTTGGAATACTTGGTCAAAGAGGGAGGGTATACATTAAATTTTCTTTTGCTATTACCAAGTCAGCACCACTTAAAAATCAGCTTTCCACCTAGTGATTTTAAGACCATACAGGCCCTGTGATGTCAGAATGAATGCTGGCATATCATTCATAGGGCTTTACCCACCATGTAGCATAAGGTTTAGCAAAGTGTGTATCTTAATAAGAATATTGGTTTGTGTGTTTTCACATTGTTAAACCCATGAATCCAGTCTTAATTCTAAGGATCCAACTTTTGTCCTGGAGTCTTTCACCAGAATTTCCATTTAAGAAAGGTTTGAGCTTTACTTACATATGAATTCTACTCTATTGCATAGAATCTCCTGCTCTTAAGTATGGAAAGACTGCCAAAACTTCAGAAGGCATTTGAATACCTTTCTGAGGAAGATCACTCACTGTTGTCATTGTGGCTAAATTAATTATTTACTGTCAGGTCATACCAGGGATGATTTTAAAATATTATTAACAATTTTTTCCATAATCTTATCTGTCAGGTGTTCTAGTTTGCTACCTGCCAGAATGCAACACACCAGAGATGGATTGGCTTTTATTAAAAGGGGATTTATTTGGTTAGTTCTTCATAAGAAAGGCAGCTAATGTTCCATTGAGGTTCTCTCTTACCTGGGAAGGCACAGGATGATCTCTGCTGGCCTTCTCTCCAGGCCCATGGGTTTCAACAACTTTCCCCAGAGTGACTTCTTTCTGCATCTCGCAAGGGCTGGGCTGAGCTGCAAATGCTGAGATGAGGAATGCCAAGCTGCTTAGGCTGTGCTACATTGTGCTCTCTCATTTAAACACCAGCCAATTAAGTCAAATGTCGTGCACTGCAGCAGGCATGCCTCCTAACCGACTGCAGTGTAATGAGCAACACATGAGGTTCACATACCATTGGCTCATGTCTGCATCAACAAAACTAGGTACATTTACCTGATCAAGTTGACAACTGAATCTAACTACCACATCAGGTAAAAGTGATACCGCTTCCATAATGGAAGTGGTGCAATGGAATCAACTTGTCACTAGGTGGCTGGCAGACCCCCCCAAAGGTATGTTGGCATATTGGATATTCAAAGTCATTCTCTGCTGTTGGCAGGTGGCACTCAGAAGTGACCAAACCATTTGTGCTTTCATGAGTGTAACTACCTGTTCTTCAGCCCTTGCTAAGTTCTATCTCAGTCACTAAAGCCATGCTGGCTATAAACCCATAGGACAAAGACAGAAGATACTGGGATAATCACTGGTTGTCATCCACAGAATGATACAACTTTCCTAATTGTACCATGACCATATTCTGCTGGGGATTACCATAACAATGGACATTTCAAATATACTATAATTGCTCAATAGCAGATTTGACAAGCAGGAGAGAAGACTCACCAACTAGAAGACAGGAAAATTGAAGTCATTGAGTCTGTGAGCAGACAGAAAAAATGTAAAGATCAGCAGAAACCAAAGCATACCCAACATATATACTGTGGAAATCTGAGGATGAGAGGAGAATATTAAAGAGGAGAAAGCCTATTTGAAAAAAATAATCGCTGAAAATTTCTCAAAATTCGTGAAAATCATGAATATACAAGTCAAAGAAGTTCATGAAACTCCAACAGGATAAACACACTCTAAGGTATACCATAATAAATTTATTAAAAAGCAGTGATAAAGAGAGAATTTTGAAAGTATTATGGGAGAAGCAATGTGTCATATACACAGAAATCTCAATAAGTCTTAATTTCTAATACTCTTTAGAAACAATTGAGATTAGAGAGAGTGCAGTGGCAGTTTTCTTGATTTGCAATGGTTGGAGATGGCCTAAGGGTATATCAGCTGATAAACAGAAGGTCAAACTGTGGTGTAACATCCAATGGAACATTGAGCAGCTGCAAGAAGGAATGAAGTTGTGAGGCATCAAACTAGGTTTATGAACCTTGAAGACAGTATGTGGACAAAAATGAGCCAGGAACAAAAAGATACTATAACACTTCACTAATATGGACTAACTACGGTGTGCAAACTCAGAGAGTTGACCTCTAGAGCATAGATTATCAGCAGAAGGCTTATAGCTAAAGCTTCTAGATTGTAAGCTCTTATAGCATCCACATCTATTCCTGAGTTTTAACTGTTATTTCTAAATTCTTAAGTGCTGAGATCGTTGTGTATAACTTGATGCTTCCCTGGAAATTCGGGTATCTGTGCAACACCAGACATTCACAGAGATCTGAAGTTATGAAAGCAAATATTACCCCATACAGCAATTGTTAGAAAAGCTGACAAAGAACAGACCTTAATTAGAGATATGAAGGAAGCTGATCTGGTTAGCACTAAGGTAAATCAGACTAAAGGGTAAAGGATGATAATAAGTGTATTTTAAGACATTAACTTCCATATGATACCAAAGGAAGAGCTGTTTATTTAGTCCAAAATTTATATTTTCAATAGCACAGTACCTCATTTAACTTGTATGGTCAGTTTACTCAATAATCCATAATCTCATGTAATCTTGAATAGTGAGTTAGATCTTGTTGGTTTGTACTGATTCATGTGATGCCTTGATACATTCCAGAGTAATCTGGGAAGAAGATAAAAAAGATTTGCAAAGCCCCCTTGAAAGGCCAGGGGAAAACATGGAAATACTAAACGTCTCCACATAGAGAAGACCTGATATTGTCACAAGCATTGGGTAGTACCAATTTAATAGCCCAAGACCTCAATCTTGGGGTTTGCCCTTATGAAACATATTCCCGCAAAGAAGCTTAGACTGCTTATAATTAAGCCTAAGAGTCACACCAATGGAACTTCTTTTCTTGCTCAGATGTAGCTTCTCTCTTTGAGCTTTCTCAACTGGCAAACTGTCTGCCTCCCCCCATATGGGACATGACTCCCAGGGCTGTAAAACCTCCTGATAACATGGAACGTGCCTACTGGGGATTAGCCTGGCCCTAGTAATGTATGATTGAGAAAGATTTCCTGACCCAAAGGGCGTATAGAAGTGAAGCAAATAAAGATTTGGTGGCTGAGTGATTTCAAGCACAGTCAAGCCTCATTCTAGAGGTATTCTTATGAATTAATTAGATACCCATGTCATTTTTTGGGGGGCATTGGAATAACTAGAGGGAAATACCTGAAACAAAACTTAGTCTTGTCTTGAAGATGATTGTGTAATTTGTGGTTTTTATGATGTGAGGAGTGAGTGTGAAAACCTTGTGACTGATACTACCTTTATCCAGTGTACAGACAGATGAGTAACAGCATAAAGGCAAAAATAAATAATAAGTGGGGAAAGGGTGGGGGATGTTTTGGATGTTCTGCTTTACTTTTATTTTTATTCTTATTTTTCTGTTTATGGAGTAATAAAAATGTGCGAAAATAGGTTGTGATGATCAATGCACAGCTATATGATGATAACATGAACACTGATTGTATGCCTTGGATGATTATATGGTATGTGAATATATCATGATAAAATTGCATTAAAAACAGACAAACAGAATGATACAAGTGCTGGAGAAAATGTTGAGAGACATTGTAAGTAGGGAAGTAGAATGGCACAGCCCCTCTGGAGGGCAGCGTGCTGGTTCCATAGGAGGCTAAATATAGGGTTCCCAATTGATCCTGCAATCCCAATATTAGGTATACAATGGAATAACTGAAAGCAGGGTCATGAATAGAATTTTGCACACTGGTGTTCACGGTATCAATAGTCATGATTTGCAACAGATGGAGGTGGTCTAAGGGTACACTGAGTAAGGAATAGAAGAGTAAACTGTGGTGCATACACATAATGAAAGGTTGAGCAGCTTCAAGAAGGAATGAAGTTGGAAGGCATCCACAAGATGAGTGAAACTTGAGAACATAATATTGAGTGAAATAAGCCAGCAGTGAAAGGCCAAATATTCAATGGTGTCTGTCCTGGTTTGAAAGGATAATGTACCCTAGAAAAGCCATGATTTCATTCTGATCCGTCTCTTGGAGGCAATGTTTCTTTTAATTCCTGGATAGGAAGTGAGATCTTGTTTTTCTGTACAAATTAATATAATACCCTGATACATTCTATAGTACTGTGGGCAGAAAATAAAAGAGCATTTGTAAAGTCCCATTGAGTGACTGGGAGGAAAGGTTGAAGTATTAAACTTTCTCCTCTGGGGAATTCCTAATGTTATCTCAATCTTAAAGTGTGTCCCTATGAAAGTTATTTCCACAATGGTGATGTTAAGCCTAATATAATTATGCCTGAGTCACCCTCAGAGAATCTCTTTTGTTGCTCCGATGTGGCCTCTCTTTACGCCAATCTCTGCAAAAAACTCACTTTCCTCTCCACCATTTGGGGTATGACTCACATGGGTGTGGTTCCCTGGAAAGATAAGATATGACTCCCATGGATGAGCCTGGCCCTGTCATCATGGGATTGGAAACACCTTGTTGACCAAAGTAAGGAAAAGAAATGAAGCAAAATTCAGTTTCAGTTGTCAAAAGATTTCCAATAGAGTCAAGTAATCATGTTGGAAGTTAGTCTTATGCAGGCTTCAGGCAAATATTTAATATTGCCACAGTATGCCAAGCCAACACCAAAAGCATTCCTTAAAATGTTAAAGGAAACCCTGGACTCTAACTAAGAATCCATAAAGTTTCTTCTTATTAAGTTTATTTTCTTCAGAAACTATAGGACTCCAAATTGTTGCTATTCCCCATAAGCTCTGAAACCCAGAGTTAACAGTTTCTCAACGGACATCAATCAGTTTGTTTTCATACCCAGTACAGTCAACACCATTTTCCAGGATGAAGGTAAAATGGTCATTGCCAAGATTTCCCTGAAGATTGAGAGAATGATCAAATGAGAGGGGAGTTATAAGTAGAAATTAGAATTTAACAAACAATTGTGACTACTGACCCATATAGATATGTCACAACCTTTTAATTTTCCAGTATGTTAGAATACCCAGAAGGAAATACCTGAAACTATAGTCATCCATTAGCTTTGATATTAGCAATGATTGCATAACTATAGCACTCTCATCATGTGATCATTTGAGTGTAAAAACCTTGTGACTGATACTCAATCTATCCAGGGTATGGGTAGATAAGAATTAAAATAAAGATGTGTAAAAAATAATAAGAATTGTAGATTGGGAGTATGGGGAAATACCCCTATGTAAACTATGGACAATCTTTATAGTACTTTTTTGATAATTTTTCATCAACTTTAAAAACTGTTAACTACTGTTAACAAAGAAGTAGAGTTAGAAAAAAAGTGTTATCATCCATTGCAACAAACTCTCCACATCCATGCAAGTGTTGATGGTGGTGTGGTGTATGTGAATCTGTATTTTATGCTTGAGTTTTTCTTAAACAGAAATTTCTAATAAAATAAAAACAAGTCAAATAGAACATCAAGGGTTGAAATAGTTTAAATTTTCCTTGAAGTGGAGCTCAAAGAAAATTAGCTGCAAAAGAAAAAAGAGTGGAATCCAGAAAAAGACATTAGACAATAAAACAAATTTATGTTTGTAGATTTTCCCAAATTCCTGCAGCTTTGCAAGTAAAGAATTCCATGTCATCAAATTTCTTTCCTACAGCACAACAGAACTTCTCTGGTTAATTAAAGTCATTCTTTTGTTCCACTCACTTTTTCCACCAAAGGTAACAGAGAAAAGCAAAAGCATCTTTTCGAAACTTTAAGAGATGAAACAGATAAATAATCGGACTTTGCATGATTTATCTCAGAAGTACATGGTTGCATACAATACTTCTGAGGAGGGTGATGTGAAATTGAAGGGAAAATTAGTATGCTGTCACTGGTGGAAGGCCAACAGGAGATGTTGTCCAAGTCTTTCTCATCCAGCATTGGAACTCTGTCATTTGCTTCTCTTCAAAACTCAGCTCTTGACAAGGGTGGAAAGATTCCTTCTTCCTATGTATTGCACACATGCCCTCTGACACTGGCTACATTTTTATGGTGCATTGTTAGTGGTGAGGGCTCTGTTACTGCTTTCTGCAGTTTATGAATTTAAGTCACGTTCCCTGTTTCTGACAGTGTTTATTCTCACTTCTACTCTTGACAATTAACCTTCCAACAGAAAGCATGCATCTCTTTTCTATGCATGATATTTTGTATGGAAACGTCCCAGTAAATAATTATTGGATGTATCTAATGGAATATTATTGAACAGAGCACATCGACTCAAAATGAGTCTTCTCCTCCTTCTATATAACACAGCATTGAAAATTTGAAGACAAGAATCAAATCACCTATTTCTGCTGGAAAAATAATAGTAATTTCCTCTGTGACATGGTGTTTATCACTCACCATGACTCCTGAAAATTTCTTTTGCTGATATCTAAATTTTAAAGACTCTTTAACGTTTCCCTTTCAAGAAAACCCAACACTGCACTTCTTTCACCAATAGCACACAATTTGATTATTTTTTCTTGTATCCATATATAGATTCTTCAAGAATAAAATTTAATTTTTTGTGAGAATGAATCTATCCCTTCAGTTCAGATTGAATCATAATTGTTATCATTTAATTTAATGGTTCTTGAGAAGAATAAAATTTTACTAACAAATCCAGGAATATTTTTCATCTGAGAAAAATTGGAGTTGCTGGAATGGTAATAGAAGGAAAGCTTGGAGAGTTGGTGTATATGGCAGTTTAGTAACGGATTCCATTACTCACTCAGGACATGCTCTACAAAATATCTTTTCCTCAGAACCTGTGTACCAGCTGGGAGCATTGGAAAGAAAACAGGAAACCTTTGGAAATTTTGAAGGAGATATAATCGCCCTTCCTTCTGAAGGACACTCAAGTGTAAGTGTTTGACATCCTGCACAAGGTCTACATGATATGGTGTGACATGGATCAGGTGGACTGGCCTTTAACAGGCATTTCTCCCTCCCTTTGGTTTTCGATCCTGTGTTGGAGAGGATGGTGGACTAGCAGGTGCATATGTAATTGATACTTATGGGAAGAGCTTCTTGCTGCATGAATTGCAGAAAATGTTGCATTTGCCAATCTAACACTTTCAGTGGAGTCTTCCTGATTGTACAGTATTCCTGATGAGAGCAGAAGTATCACATTTCCTGGCTGGACTATTTTTTTAGTGCTTTTCTTTATTATTTCAGTTTTTTTTCTACTTGAAAGACCTACCTGTAGCTTTTTCAAAGATATTGAGAGTACATGCCTGCTAAATTTCTTAGCAAATTATTTTAGAGATTTTTCAAAAGGAGATTTCTGCTTAAAGAAAAGGAGTAATGCAATTAGATACAGGAACTGATTGCAAATTTATGGATATTCCTGCATAAGATTCTAAGAATTGATACATGAACTTGTTGGAAGTGAGAACACAATGATGCTGTGTACTTTGGATAAATGTATACAACTAATGCGTGTTTAGCAATGGCAAAGTATGATTCACAATATATTCTTTATAATCATGTCTAAAGAAAGTGCTTGTCAAAGACTTTTGGACAACTGCCTGGTATATGTGATAAAATATTTTGTTGAGAATTCAAACTCAAGGAATGTGAAGTAAGGTGGATCTTTTAATTATCCTGGAGAGACATCAAAAAATGACAAACTGAGAATTTTTATTCCCAGATTATGGAACAATCAAAATCAAGAAATTCATAGTGTTGCATGAGTAAAATTTACTTTCTCTGGCAAATTACAGTTCTGACATGGGCATGACTAAAACAGAGTCTGATCCTTCGACTAATACATTGCAAAAATAAATGATTTCGACGCGCCCCGCAGCAGCCGAGCCACCCGACCTCCCTACCCCCTCTCTTTCTCCCCCGGACCGCCGCGCGGCGCACACGCCCCGCAGCAGCCGAGCCGCCCGACCTCCCTACCCCCTCTCTTTCTCCCCCGGACCGCCGCGCGGCGCACGCGCCCCGCAGCAGCCGAGCCGCCCGACCTCCCTACCCCCTCTCTTTCTCCCCCGGACCGCCGCGCGGCGCACGCGCCCCGCAGCAGCCGAGCCGCCCGACCTCCCTACCCCCCTCCTCCCCCTCCTGCTCCGGCTGCTCTCCAACCAACACGGTGCCCTCTTTCCCCGCCTTCACCGTGCTCCTCCGCCACCAGCCTCGACAGCCTTGCCGCCCTCACCTTTCCTCCTCCAGAACAACTACTGGGGGAGTGGAGATAATACAGAGTAGCTCCCGGAGCCACGAGGGAGATCAAAGGGACAGCGTACCCCATCCTGGAAGGGCTGACTGTCTGGGAGAACCAGCTCCGGTGAGATCACCAAGGGGCACGGGCTTTCCTGGGTGGGACAGCAAGCGACCGGAGTCCCTCCCTTCCACCTTCCCAGGCCAGCTGGTAGAATTGGACAGGTGGTCCCCTTAGGCCGCGGCGGCTGGTGCCCCCACCACACGAGGCCCCCCCGGAACAACTGAGATAGTTGGATTGGAAATCCCCAGACTGCGGAGAACAGTGACCGGGGGATCCCTTCCAAACACGTGACTCCCCCGTGGGCTGGGAGCAGTGCACTCTCCCGGGCTGCGACAGCTGGCGCCCTCCCGCCACGCTTGGTGCCCCGGGCCGACTAGCTAATTTGGCCGGACGCTCTCCTGTGCTGCGAAAGCCGGCGACCCTCCCCGCGTTTGGAACCCCGGACCGGCTGGCATTCTTCCAAGACGCTTCGGTTGCCGAACCTCCCCTACGGCGAGAGTTTTCCAGAGTTGAGGGACCCACAGCAACTTTCGCTGGTGGAACCCACAGACAGGCGTGTGCCACGTGCGCCACCTACTGGGCAGGATAGGAAGAACAGAACCCAGAGACTGCGCAGAAAAATCTTTCAACCTGTGGGGTCGAACACCCGGGGAAATCTGACTAAATGCCCAGACGCCAGCAGAAGATAACGGATCACGCTCAGAAAATTGAACATATGGCCCAGTCAAACGAAGAAACCAATAGTTCAAATGAGATACAGGAGCTGAAACAACTAATGCTGAATATACGAACAGAAATGGAAAACCTCTTCAAAAACGAAATCGATAAATTGAGGGAGGACATGAAGAAGACATGGGCTGAACATAAAGAAGAAATAGAAAAACTGAAAAAACAAATCACAGAACTTATGGAAGTGAAAGATAAAGTAGAAAAGATGGAAAAAACAATGGATACCTACAATGACAGATTTAAAGAAACAGAAGATAGAATTAGTGATTTGGAGGATGAAACATCTGAACTCCAAAAAGAAACAGAAACTATCCGGAAAAGAATGGAAAAATTTGAACAAGGTATCAGGGAACTCAAGGACAATGTGAACCGTACAAATATACGTGTAGTGGGTATCCCAGAAGGAGAAGAGAAGGGAAAAGGAGGAGAAAAACTAATGGAAGAAATTATCACTGAAAATTTCCCAACTCTTATGAAAGACCTAAAATTACAGATCCAAGAAGTGCAGCGCACCCCAAAGAGATTAGACACAAATAGGCGTTCCCCAAGTTACTTACTAGTAAGAATGTCAGAGGTCAAAGAGAAAGAGAGGATCTTGAAGGCAGCGAGAGAAAAACAATCCGTCACATACAAGGGAAACCCAATAAGACTATGTGTAGATTTCTCAGCAGAAACCATGGAAGCTAGAAGACAGTGGGATGATATATTTAAGTTACTAAAAGAGAAAAACTGCCAGCCAAGACTCCTATATCCAGCAAAATTGTCCTTCAAAAATGAGGGAGAATTTAAAACATTCTCAGACAAAAAGTCACTAAGAGAATTTGTGACCAAGAGACCAGCTTTGCAAGAAATACTAAAGGAAGCACTAGAGTCAGATACAAAAAGACAGAAGAGAGAGACATGGAGAAAAGTGTAGAAAGAAGGAAAGAAAGATATGATATATATAATACAAAAGGCAAAATGGTAGAGGAAAATATTATCCAAACAGTAATAACTCTAAATGTCAATGGACTGAATTCCCCAATTAAAAGACATAGACTGGCAGAATGGATTAAAAAACAGGATCCTTCTATATGCTGTCTACAGGAAACACATCTTAGACCCAAAGATAAATATAGGTTGAAAGTGAAAGGTTGGGAAAAGATATTTCATGCAAACAACAACCAGAAAAGAGCAGGAGTGGCTATACTAATATCCAACAAATTAGACTTCAAATGTAAAACAGTTTAAAAGAGACAAAGAAGGACACTATATACTAATAAAAGGAACAATTAAACAAGAAGACATAACAATCATAAATATTTACGCACCGAACCAGAATGCCCCAAAATACGTGAGGAATACACTGCAAACACTGAAAAGGGAAATAGACACATATACCATAATAGTTGGAGACTTCAATTCACCACTCTCATCAATGGACAGAACATCTACACAGAGGATCAATAAAGAAATAGAGAACCTGAATATTACTATAAATGAACTTGACTTAACAGACATTTATAGGACATTACATCCCACAACAGCAGGATACACCTTTTTTTCAAGTGCTCATGGATCATTCTCAAAGATAGACCATATGCTGGGCCACAAAGCAAGTCTTAACAAATTTAAAAAGATTGAAATCATACACAACACTTTCTCGGATCATAAAGGAATGAAGTTGGAAATCAATAATAGGCAGAGTGCCAGAAAATTCATAAATACATGGAGGCTCAACAACACACTCTTAAACAACAAGTGGGTCAAAGAAGAAATTGCAAGAGAAATTAGTAAATACCTAGAGGCAAATGAAAATGAAGACACAACATATCAAAACTTATGGGACGCAGCAAAGGCAGTGCTAAGAGGGAAATTTATTGCCCTAAATGCCTTTATCAGAAAAGAAGAAAAGGCAAAAATGCAGGAATTAACTGTCCACTTGGAAGAACTGGAGAAAGAACAGCAAACTAATCCCAAAGCAAGCAAAAGGAAAGAAATAACAAAGATTAGAGCAGAAATAAATGAAATTGAAAACATGAAAACAATAGAGAAAATCAATAAGACCAGAAGTTGGTTCTATGAGAAAATCAACAAGATTGATGGGCCCTTAGCAAGATTGACAAAAAGAAGAAGAGAGAGGATGCAAATAAATAAGATTAGAAATGAAAGAGGAGACATAACTACTGACCTCACAGAAATAAAGGAGGTAATAACAGGATACTATGAACAACTTTACGCTAATAAATACAACAATTTAGAAGAAATGGACAGGTTCCTGGAAAGACATGAACAACCAACTTTGACTCAAGAAGAAATAGACGACCTCAACAAACCAATCACAAGTAAAGAGATTGAATTAGTTATTCAAAAGCTCCCTAAAAAGAAAAGTCCAGGACCAGACGGCTTCACATGTGAATTCTATCAAACATTCCAGAAAGAATTAGTACCTACTCTCCTCAAACTCTTCAACATAATCGAAGTGGAGGGAAAACTACCTAATTCATTCTATGAAGCCAACATCACCCTCATACCAAAACCAGGCAAAGATATTACAAAAAAGAAAACTACAGACCAATCTCTCTAATGAATACAGATGCAAAAATCCTCAATAAAATTCTAGCAAATCGTATCCAACAACACATTAAAAGAATTATACATCATGACCAAGTAGGATTCATCCCAGGTATGCAAGGATGGTTCAACATAAGAAAATCAATTAATGTAATACACCATATCAACAAATCAAAGCAGAAAAATCACATGATCATCTCAATTGATGCAGAGAAGGCATTTGACAAGATTCAACATCCTTTCCTGCTGAAAACACTTCAAAAGATAGGAATACAAGGGAACTTCCTTAAAATGATAGAGGGAATATATGAAAAACCCACAGCTAATATCATCCTCAATGGGGAAAAATTGAAAACTTTCCCCCTAAGATCAGGAACAAGACAAGGATGTCCACTATCACCACTATTATTCAACATTGTGTTGGAAGTTCTAGCCAGAGCAATTAGGCAAGAAAAAGAAATACAAGGCATCAAAATTGGAAAGGAAGAAGTAAAACTATCACTGTTTGCAGACGATATGATACTATATGTAGAAAACCCAGAAAAATCCACAACAAAATTACTAGAGCTAATAAATGAGTACAGCAAAGTAGCAGGCTACAAGATCAACATTCAAAAATCTGTAGCCTTTCTATACACTAGTAATGAACAAGCTGAGGTAGAAATCAAGAAACGAATCCCATTTACAATCGCAACTAAAAGAATAAAATACCTAGGAATAAATTTAACCAAAGAGACAAAAAACCTATATAAAGAAAACTACAAAAAACTGTTAAAAGAAATCACAGAAGACCTAAATAGATGGAAGGGCGTACCGTGTTCATGGATTGGAAGACTAAATATAGTTAAGATGTCAATCCTACCTAAATTGATTTACAGATTCAATGCAATACCAATCAAAATCCCAACGACATATTTTTCAGAAATAGAAAAACCAATAAGCAAATTTATCTGGAAGGGCAGGGTACCCCGAATTGCTAAAAACATCTTGAGGAAAAAAAACGAAGCTGGAGGTCTCGCGCTGCCTGACTTTAAGGCATATTATGAAGCCACAGTGGTCAAAACAGCATGGTATTGGCATAAAGATAGATATGTCGACCAATGGAATCGAATAGAGTGCTCAGATATAGACCCTCTCATCTATGGACATTTGATCTTTGATAAGGCAGTCAAGCCAACTCACCTGGGACAGAACAGTCTCTTCAATAAATGGTGCCTAGAGAACTGGATATCCATATGCAAAAGAATGAAAGAAGACCCATCTCTCACACCCTATACAAAAGTTAACTCAAAATGGATCAAAGATCTAAACATTAGGTCTAAGACCATAAAACAGTTAGAGGAAAATGTTGGGAGATATCTTATGGATCTTACAACTGGAGGTGGTTTTATGGACCTTAAACCTAAAGCAAGAACACTGAAGAAGGAAATAAATAAATGGGAGCTTCTCAAAATTAAACACTTTTGTGCATCAGAGAACTTCATCAAGAAAGTAGAAAGACAGCCTACACAATGGGAGACAATATTTGGAAATGACATATCAGATAAGGGTCTAGTATCCAGAATTTATAAAGAGATTATTCAACTCAACAACAAAAAGACAGCCAACCCAATTACAAAATGGGAAAAAGACTTAAACAGACACCTACCAGAAGAAGAAATACGGATGGCCAAGAGGCACATGAAGAGATGCTCAAGGTCCCTGGCCATTAGAGAAATGCAAATCAAAACCACAATGAGATATCATCTCACACCCACCAGAATGGCCATTATCAACAAAACAGAAAATGACAAGTGCTGGAGAGGATGCGGAGAAAGAGGCACACTTATTCACTGTTGGTGGGAATGTCAAAGGGTGCAACCACTGTGGAAGGCAGTTTGGCGGTTCCTCAAAAAGCTGAATATAGAATTGCCATACGACCCAGCAATACCATTGCTAGGTATCTACTCAAAGGACTTAAGGGCAAAGACACAAACGGACATTTGCACACCAATGTTTATAGCAGCGTTATTTACAATTGCAAAGAGATGGAAACAGCCAAAATCTCCATCAACAGAAGAGTGGCTAAACAAACTGTGGTATATACATACGATGGAATATTATGCAGCTTTAAGACAAGATAAACTTGTGAACCATGTAATAACATGGATGGACCTAGAGAATATTATGCTGAGTGAATCCAGCCAAAAACTAAAGGACAAATACTGTATGGTCCCACTGTTGTGAACGGACATTCGAGAATAAACTTGAAATATGTCATTGGTAACAGAGTTCAGCAGGAGTTAGAAACAGGGTAAGACAATGGGTAATTGAAGCTGAAGGGATACAGATTGTGCAACAGGACTAGATACAAAAACTCAAAAATGGACAGCACAATAATACCTAATTGTAAAGTAATCATGTTAAAATACTGAATGAAGCTGCATCTGAGCTATAGGGTTTTTTTTTTGTTTTTGTTTGCTTGTTGGTTTGTTTGTTGTTGTTGTTTTTTACTATTACTACTACTTTTATTTCTTTTCTTTATATTAACATTTTATAGCTTTTTCTGTTGTGTTGCTAGTTCCTCTAAACTGATGCAAATGTACTAAGAAACAATGATCATGCATCTATGTGATGATGTTAAGAATTACTGAGTGCATATGTAGAATGGTATGATTTCTAAATGTTGTGTTAATTTCTTTTTTTTCTTTCCGTTAATAAAAAAAAAAAAAAAAAAGTAAAAAAAAAAAAATAAAATAAAAAGCTTGGTAATAAAAAAAAAAAAAAAAAAAAAATAAATGATTTCACAGCTCCACCAAAGATATAAATTGAACAAAATAAATTACCACATCTTTTTTTTCTCTCAAACTAGACTTTACTTCAGAGCAATCTCTCATCTCAAAGGTCCATCTAGTTTGCCAATGGCTCTGATGAAGAAAGCATTAGTAGTATTCTACCTCACAAAGAACACAGGACGTCTACAAAATCCTGTGATATTATTACCTAATATCTTGCATTAATAGTTTAAAAAGAAACAGTTGGCAATGGAAAAATGACCCAAATTGTTCTTCAGGATCGGTAAAAGAGGATTATGATTGTAGGAAGTGCCAAGGGAACTTTACTGAAAAATGTCCCTGCCAATAAAAACAATTTTTTAAACTTTTTTTATTAATTAAAAAAATTAACAAACAAAACATTAAGAGATCATTCCATTCTACATATACAATCGGTAATTCTTAATATCATCACATAGTTGCATATTCATCATTTCTTAGAACATTTGCATCAATTTAGAAAAAGAAATAAAAAGACAACAGAAAAAGAAATAAAACGATAGCAGAGAAAAAAAGATTATACATACCATACCCCTTACCCCTCGCTTTCATTTACCACTAGCATTTCAAACTAAATTTATTTTAACATTTGTTCCCCCTATTATTTATTTTTATTCCATATGTTCTACTCTTCTGCTGATATAGTAGCTAAAAGGAGCATCAGACACAAGTTTTTCACATTCACAGAGTCTCACTGTGAAAGCTGTATCATTGTTCAATCATCATCATCAAGAAACATGGCTACTGGAACACAGCTCTACATTTTCAGGCAGTTCTCTCCAGCCTCTCCACTACATCTTGAACAACAAGGTGATATCTACTTAATGCATAAGAATAACCTCCAGGATAACCTCTCAACTCTGTTTGGAATCTCTCAGCCACTGATACTTAGTCTCACTTGACTCTTCCCCCTTTGGTCGAGAAGGTTCTCTCAATCCCTTGATGTTAATTCTCAGCTCATTCTAGGGTTTTTCTCAGTCCCTTGATGCTAAGTCTCAACTCATTCCAGGATCCCCGTCCCACGTTGCCAGGAAGGTCCACACCCCTGGGAGTCATGTCCCACGCAGAGAGGGGGAGGGTGGTGAGACTGCTCGTTGTGTTGGCTGGAGAGAGAGGCTACATCTGAGCAACAAAAGAGGCTCTCCTGGGGGTGACTCTTAGGCCTAAATTTTAAGTAGACTTGACCTATCCTTTGTGGGGTTAAGTTTCATATGAACAAACCCCAAGCCTGGGGGCTCAGCCTATAGCTTTGGTTGTCCACACTGCTTGTGAGAATATCAAGAATTCAACTTGGGGAAGTTGAATTTCTCCCCACTCTCACCATTCCCCAAAGGGGGCTTGCAAATACTTTTCCAGTCACTGATCAAATCACTCTAGGATTCATCAGGGCATCACTCTGGACAAACCAACAAAGTCTCATGTGCTACCTGAGATTCCAAGTACTTATGACATTCAATCAAACTATCTACATGAGTTATATTGGGAAATGCTCTAGTCAAAATATAAATTTTGTAACAAATAAACATTTTTTGCTTTAGTCTCACACATAAGGTGACATTTTAAAGTATTAATTATCATCTATTTTCAACACCCTGCAATAATGACATTCCTTTGTTCTTCCTCAGGCAAAAACATTTCTTAAATTTGTACATTGTACATTTCACTATTATTATACACTCTAGGCATTCCTAGATTATACCATCTCGATCTTTACCATCTATCTTTCTTTCTGATTTCATTTATGTCCCCAGTCCTCCTCCCTCTATCATTCTCACATGCAGGTTCATTCAGTGTTTTAACATAATTAAATTACTGTTAGGTAGTATTGTGCTGTCCATATCTGAGATTTTATATTCAGTCCTGTTGCACAATCTGTAGCCCTTCAGCTCCAATCACCCAATATCTCACCCTATTTCTATCCCCTGATGGTCTCTGTTACCAAGGAAATATTCTAAGTTTATTCACTAGCGTCAGTTCATGTCAGTGAGACCATACAGTATTTGTCCTTTTATTTCTGGCTAATCACACTCAGCATAATGTCCTTAAGGTCCATTCATGTTGTTACATACTTCATAACTCCATTCTGTCTTACAGCTGCATAATATTCCATCTTATGTAAATGTCACAGTTTGTTTAGTCAACTTTCTGTTGATGGACATTTTGGCTGTTTCCATCACTTGGCAATTGTTAATAATGCTGCTATAAACATGTAAATGTCCATTTGTGTCCTTGGCCTCGTGACCTTTGAGTAGAGACAGCATATACATGGGTCCTGTTTTTTAAACCATTCTGCCAGACTATGTCTTTTGATTGGAGAGTTTAATCCATTAACATTCAGTGTTATTACTGTATGGGTAGTACTTTCTTCTACTATTTTGCCTTCTGGATTTTATATGTCATATCTAATTTTCCTTCCTTTTACCTTTGCTCATTGTCTTCCTTTCTACACTGTTCTCCACACCTCTCTCTTCTGTCTTCATATCTGTCTCTAGTGTTCCCTTTAGTATTTCTTGCAGAGCTGGTCTCTTGGTCACAAATTCTCTCAGTGATTTTTTGTCTGAAAATGTTTTAATTTCTCCCTCATTTTTGAAGGACAATTTTGCTGGATATAGAATTCTTGGTTGGCAGTTTTTCTCTTTTAATAATTTAAATATATTATCCCACTGTCTTCTTGCCTCCATGGTTTCTGCTGAGAGATCTGTGCATAGTCTTATTGGGCTTCCCTTGTATGTGATGGATTGCTTCTCTCTTGCTGCTTTCAAGATCCTCTCTTTCTCTTTGACCTTGGGCATTTTGATTATTAAATGTCTTGGAGTATGTCTATTTGGATCTGTTCTCTTTGGGGTATGCTGCACTTCTTGGATCTGTAATTTTAAGTCTTTCATAAGAGTTGGGAAATTTTCAGTGATAATTTCCTCCATTAGTTTTTCTCCTTTTCCATTCTCTTCTCCTTCTGGGACACCCACAACACGTATATTCATGCGCTTCATATTGTCTTTCAATTCCCTGAGTCCCTGCTCATATTTTTCCATTTTTTCCCTATAGTTTCTGTTTCTTGTTGGATTTCAGATGTTCTGTCCTCTGGTTCATTAATCCTATGTTCTGCCTCTCGAAATCTACCATTGTAGGTTTCCATTGTTTTTTTCATCTCTTCTACTGTGTCTTTCATTCCCATAAGTTCTGTGATTTGTTTTTTCAGACTTTCAGTTTCTTCTTTTTGTTCCTTCCTTGCCTTTTTTATATCCTCCCTCAATTCATTGATTTGGTTTTTGATGAGGTTTTCCATGTCTGTTCGTATATTCTGAATTAGTTGTTTCAGCTCCTGTATGTCATTTGAATTGTTGGTTTGTTCCTTTGGCTGGGCCATATCTTCAATTTCCTTAGTGTGATTTGTTATTTTTTGCTGGTGTCTAGGCATTTAATTACCTTAATTAGTTTATTCTGGAGGTTGCTTTCACTTCTTTTATCTAGGGTTTTCTTGCTGGATGAATTTGTTGTCTATCTGTTCTTTGACATTCTGTTCAGCTTTATCTGAACCTTTAGCTTAAGTTTTGTTTAACAGAGGAGAATTTTTCAGTTTTTGTTTTCTTGTTTCTTGCCCTGGTTGTGTGGTACCTTTCCCCCACACACACTTAGGAGGGTCTGCTTAGATATTATAGACCCCAGCCAGATTTTCCCAGACCAAACTGGCCTCCTATCAGGAGGAAAGAGTCACCTGCTTTGGTTTTCCCTGAACATGAGACCCAGCAGGTTGAAAGACTTTCCTGTGAAGTCTCTGGACTCTGTTTTTCTTATCCTGCCCAGTATGTGGTGCTTGTCTGACTGCATGTCCCACCAGCATAAGATGATGTGGTACCTTTACTTTGGCTGGGGGCTTGTTGGAGACAGAGGAGAGGTTGTAGGCTGGTTTTAATGGCTTCAAATTACCAAGCCCTGGTGTCTGAATTCCTTGATGGAGGGATTCCACCTGGGTGGGCCTTCACCCCTCCCCTGGGGAAGGCACAGGCTCCAGATAAGCCCCCCAAAGAGTTCACTTCTGCCTATGCCTGGGGCAGTTGCAGCCTGAAAAGTTCTGCTGCTGTATCCAGAGGCAGTCAAGCCTTTGTAGATACACAGCCACAAAAACTTGTTTCCTTCTTTTTCCCCCCCTTTTTCTGTCAGTCCTGCCCCCTTGGTGCCAGGGCAAAAATGAGCAACCTCCGCTTTGATCGGGTTCACCTAAGCTGGGGGCGTATTTTTAGTAGTCATAATTTGTTAATTAGTTCCACAATTGGCATTTGATTTTGCCCAGTCACTGCTGCTGGTAAAGTCCTTTCCTCTCCCCTCTGGGAAGCGGCCTGTTGGGGAGGGGTGCTGGCTGCTGCAGCTTTGGGAACTCACGGTTCGGGGGGGTGCTTGAAGCCGGTCCAGCTGGTTCAGACTGGGGTACACTGTGTTTCTGGTCACTGACGTGGCCCCAGGAGCTGTTCTGTACTGTTTCTGGTTATTTAGCAGTTGTTCTGGAGGACGAACTAAAACGCGCACATTGTTAAGCCGCCATCTTGACCCCAAAAACAATTTTTAAAGAGCAAAATTGTATCCCTGAAAGTAATCTAGTGATTAGTTAAACCATCAATGATTGAAGAATCAGGGGCTGTAATGTCTCTTATATCTTCACCTAACTTGTAGGGAATTTTACAGTAGAAAGTCATAGATTGACAGGGATGTGGCTTATTGAAACTTAATCATAAGGTGACTCAAGTCCAGGATGTGGCCTATTTCAAGAGGTGATTAACACAACCCTGGCATCAGGTATGGAGCATTTGTCAATATGTCATTAGGGACATATAAAATTATTGTAATCACTGGAGGGGCGAAGTGTATTGCCTCTCTGAAAGAAGAAATGAACTGCTCTTGTGTCATATGCCTTTGGCCAAAACCATTTTTCATTTCAGAGAGATGAAGAGAAAAGGATGCCAGTGAGTGGAATACCACCCATAATTGCAGTTGCAAAATACATCACTAGGTCATTGGGAAAGGTGTCAGAACACGCAAGTTGGATTATTTGAGTAAATTCACAAAAAAGTGGGGAATTTCCAACTCTGAACAAAAAGACAATCACAAAACCATTAGGCCATGTAAAAGAGAGTCCAGAACACTAAATACCCATGAAGCCAGCAGCAGGAGACCACAGAGCCTGGGGTTCATGATGACCATGTAGTGCAGTGGGTGACAGATGGCCACATAATGGTTATAGGTGATCACGGTTAAGAGTAAGTTGTCTAATTGTCCAAAAACCATGAAAAAAATACAACTGGGTGAGGCAGTTTCCATAACTTATAGTTTTGGTCTCTGTCTGGATGTTCACCAGCATCTTTGGGACAGTGGTGGAGGTGAAACAGATGTCTGCAAAAGACAGGTTAGCAAGGAAGAAGTACATGGGCGTGTACAGGTGGGCATCAGAGATGGTGGCCAGGATGATGAGCAGATTCCCAGTGAGAGTGACCAGGTACATCGTCAGGAACGGAGCAAATAGGAGGGGCTGCACTTCTGTGTCTTCTGAGAGTCCCTGGAGGATAAATTCTGAAACACGTGTTTCGTTCTCTAAATCCATGTAACTCATGAAACTGCTGTAACAGTGACCAGAGCAAGGCAGATTTAGGTACAAGCATCTCTCAGCAAATCAAAACAAATGCTATGGATTGTATTGAAAGTATACTGACTTAATTATTTCTTATTAATTATACAGAGATTTAGTGCCCTTTATCTGAAAATGTCAGAGTAAACCAATGTTCCTGCTTCTCTTTGATGCTATTGCTAACAAGCCTCCTTGTCCATAATTTTGAACTTTATCCCAAGGCAAAATATGTTCCACCTCAAATGCTCTTAGACTTTATTTCATTCAAAAATCATTTGATCATCTATTTTGCACTATGTGATGAAAAAATTAACCATGAATATTGATGATGGTAGTAGAATATTTTTATTGTCATCAATCTTGACAGATCACACTAAGAAAATGGCTAGAATGAGAAATTTGGGTTGTTTATGAAGTACTACAATAAAAATTTAAAATAAATAAAATTTTTCCATCTACATTGATAGAAAGATCAATACCGTTAATATGCCATTTCATCTCCACCTGATGTATTCTTTCAATTCAACCGGATTCCCAATGTCAAGAGGTTAGTTTGTAGATACTTGACAAAATAATTTTAATGTTTATAAAGAAAGGCAAAAGTCCTAGATTACCTGGGGGATACTGAAGAAGAACAAAGTTGTAGAATATACAACTAGAACATGCAATGCTACCTGATTTCAAGTCTATCTATAAAGACACAATGATTAAAACATGTTGTATTTGTGAAATAGACACATGAACAAATCTGTTAAAATTCAGCAGACAAATAAACATATATTAGGGAACTCAAAAATAGACCCAGAGAAATAGAGTCAACTGGACTTTGACAAAGGGGGAAGCACAATTTAATGGAACAAGTAAGATTTTTTCAATAAATGCTGTGGGACAATGGCATATACCGTGTGTGGTAGTTATATTCAGTTGTCAACTTGGACAGGTGAAGGTACCTAGCTCTGTTGCTGTGGACATGAGCCAATGGTGCTTGAACCTCATCTGTTGTTCATTACACCTGCAGTCAACTAGGAGGCATGCCTGCTGCAATGAATGATGTTTGACTTAACTAGCTTGTACTCAAATGAGAGACTCAATGTAGCACAGTCCACATAGCTCAGTGTGCCTCATCTCAGCACTCACAGCTCAGCCTAGGCTTTTGGAGATGCAGAAAGGAAACACCCAGTGGAAAACTCTTGGAACCCAGAGGCCTGGAAAGAAGGCCAGCAGAGACTACCCTGAGCCTTCCTGCACAGGAAAGAACCTCAGATGAAAATTAGCTGCCTTTCTTCTGAAAAACTAACAAAATAAATCCCCTTTTATTAAAAGCCAATCCATCTCTGGTGTGTTGCATTCCAACAACTAGTAAACTAAAATATGGTGAAAACAAAAAGTGAATATAGCCAAACTTTGTATACATTTCACAAAAATTAACTCAAAATGAACCCTGTACTCAAAATTAAAATGCAAAGTATATT
This sequence comes from Tamandua tetradactyla, assembly GCF_023851605.1. Classification (NCBI taxonomy): domain Eukaryota; kingdom Metazoa; phylum Chordata; class Mammalia; order Pilosa; family Myrmecophagidae; genus Tamandua; species Tamandua tetradactyla. The sequence goes on along the minus strand of NC_135337.1, from coordinate 87,953,837 downwards.
ACTTCTAGCAGAAAACATCCAAGAAAATCTGGTGGCCTGTGCTTTGGTGATCAGTTTTTAAAAATAGCACCCAAATCATGAACCATGACAGAAGACATTTATTAATTTAACTTCATTAAAATATAAAACTTATGCTCTATGATAGATATTGATAAATGACTTGTATTCATATATGCAAAGACCCGTTAACACCAATCTAAAGAAAGATAACACCCAATGGAAAAACTGGGCAAAAATTCTGAACAGAAATGTAAATGAAGAAGATATGTAGGTGGCAAATAAGTATATGAAAATAGGCTCACACACCTCTTAGAATACCTGAGGACCTAAACACTGACAATACCACGGCCTATTGATATTGGGGAGCAGTACAGACTCTCATTCATTGCTAGTGAGAACTCAAAATGGTGCCACCAAAGACAGTTTGTTAGTATTTAGCAAAACTAAACTTAGTCTCACCATTCAGTGCAGAAATTTTACCCTTAAGTATCCAGCTGATTTGATAACTTAAATCCATACATATACCTATTCATGAATGTTTTAAAGCAGCTTTATGTATAATCTCCAAAATCTGAAAACAACCAAGATGTCCCTTAAGGTCAATGGATAAACACACTCAAATATATCTATACAACGGAATATTACTCAGTGACAAAAATGAATGTTCCCTCTAGCCAAAAAAGTCAAGTATACATCTAACATGATTACTGGTAATTGAAACAAAGCAGTCTAAACATCCTGCATAAGTATAATTTCAATTATATGACTTTTTGGATTAGTACAAATAAAAGAGACAATAGAATGAACAGTGGTTTCAAGGGATTGGGGAGAGGGGAAGGAAGGTTGAATAGGTGAATCAGAGAGCACTTTTCAGAGCAGTGAATTTATTCTGTACAATCCTATAACTATAGATGCCTGACTTTATGCATTTTTAAACTGATGTTTACAAAACAAAGAATAACTGTTAGTATATGCAAATAAAAGATTAATTGTCAGGATAATAGGAATGCCAGGATGGAACACAAAATGTGATAAAACAATCTGAATTACAATCATATGAAATATGCCTACTGCGGGGATGAAGGCAAAAAGTGCTGAAATGGTAATACTGGATATGAATGAAGTCTGGAAAATAAAGGGGACAGAAACTGCATAACTACTGTATTCTAGTGGATAAGCTTATCTTACCAGAGTGTAGGCTGACAATTCTATCACATCTGCACATGTATACTGGAATCAAGCCATTAAGTAGATGATATCAGGTGAGGAGATTACGTTTCCAACTGCAGAGTGGGTGGTTAACCCCAAGTAAGTGCAGGACAGTAAATATTCCACCTTGCAATGGTTTAGAGTGAGATGCATCAGCATGAGTAGGTTAATATAGATAGAAGGTTACATGTAGACATATCTACGGGTCTGTGTATATGCAGAATTGACAGACACGCAAATATTTTCTTACTCTGTCTTTGGAGAGCACCTTGATGTCCTAGTAACACGGAGAACATAGTTTCTGAACATTTATTTTAATACCATTCCTCAACTGAAGTTTCCTTGGAGAAATGGCTGACCTTAGATCTGGAATAGAAATATACAGGAAGAGCCTGGAGCATCTTGTACCACCAGATATTAAGTAGGTACTAAAATGAAGCATTCAATGATCAGGATAAATCCAAGAGACACGGAGCACCTCTGAAAGATATCCCATTGCCCAAACTGAAATAAACCTCACAACAAAATAAATAAAGTAGTATTGTATCACAACCCAAAGTATAAAATAAATCTCATGAATCTATAAAGATTTAAAGAAATATTTAATTTATGATAAGAAGACAAAAATCTCCCAAGCAAAAGCATGCAAAGATCTTTGTACATATTGTTGTCTCCAGAAGGTGAGTTGATTTCCACTCCTAAAGAGTGTCTTCACATATTAATCCCTTGCCAAAGTTGATATACGGAAAAGCAGTAAAATGAGGAACTTTGAAGTGGGGAAACCTGACAAGCATTGTTGATGAATGTCAACATCAACATTGAAAAGCGACATTGATGGGATGTGCCCTGGATACATAAAGTAACGACAATAGAATTTTATCTCTGGTGTCTTCCTTCATAACCCATAATCCTAGTATTATCATGAGGAGAACATCATACAAATCTCAACTAAGTGACATTTTACAAAACACCTGACTAGGACCCCTGAAAAATTTCCAGGTCATCAAAAACAAAGAGAGTCTGGGAAACTGTCATTTATAACACATAGATGTAATGTGGTATTGTGGATGGAAGATGTTCAGAATAAGCAAAATTAGATGTGATTTTCTGGAAACTGTCTCTACCACACTTGCAGTTTTTAAATAAATCTCACCCTGCTTTTAAATTTTATTGATTTATTTATTTATTTTTACATGGGAAGGCACAGGGAAGCATTCTGCCACTGAGCTACCATTGTACTGCTCCCCCACACTGTTTTTTAAAATTAGATTTGTGAAGAAATAAAATTATTAGTGAAATGCAAAATCTAGGAACAAACTCTGAGCTTCATTCCAGATATGAGTATATGCCTTGGAAAAGAATATGACTCTGCTATAAACCTCAATTCATCTCCCATTAGGTCAGAACAGAGATATCAATTGCATTTAATAATTCACAGAATTAAGAAAAAATAATGACTATAATGTGTCTGACTATAATGTGTCTATAATGTGTCTACCATTAATGAAGAATATTTGTATACACTGTGATTCAACCCCACCCATACTCATTCCACAAACCTCTAAGCCCACTGCCACTGGGTAATTTCCAGCCTTCATCATTTTCCCAGGAATTTGACAATAGAAACTGATACAGAACTGTCCACAGGGCAAGAATTTTCTCGAACATCACCTTTGATAAATCCTGCACTGACTCTCCAATAACTTCAAACATAAATATCAATCTTGTGGACAAAATTCAAAGCTCTCTGTTATCTGGCGGTTGACAACCTTCCCAAACTTCATGTTGCTTTTCTCACACCCTCCCTACCATTGTTCATCAGATATTAATGTCTACTTTTAAACTTCAATGCACCCTACAAATATATCAATCACACATTTGGTTCCCTGTCTTCTTTTCTTGGTGGGTTTATATCCCCTCTCCCTTATTATTGTTAATATAAGGAAAACATTCCTCCTGCCAGGCTCAGTATAATTCCCAGCACCCTTGGGAATCCTTCACAAACCTCAACAGATGAGTGCAAACTTTGGGTCCACTTCACGAGGACATCAGTTTCCACCTCAGGATGTTGCATGTGTTCATATCTATGTTTATTGCTGTATTTAGATGTAATCTCTTTGAAATAAAGAACATGTCTTACTCTTTCATTTATTCTGAGAGCAACACTTAGTGTTTACCATGGAGGAAGTAATGAAAGGACTTCTGTTGAATGATTTTAATAAGGAATTGATGAATGTGGCCAACAAGATACATCATGAAGGAAGCCCATGAGTGTGAGTTAACATTAAATGAGAGAGATATGGGAAAGAAGATGCTTTAGTGTATTCATCATCTCCCTCGATCACAAGCTTTTTACCTGGGTATGACTTTGGACAATTATCTCTCTGTGTTATCCTTATTGATGCCCCTAAAGTTACTCTCAATAAATGGGTTCCTGAACTCAGAATGCATTCCCCACACTCATGACCAGACGCTCTGACTCACCCAAAAATTATCAATGACGATTCTGAGTTCACCAATGATGAATCTTCTGTGAATGATGGATGAAGCTGGAAGCTCAGTTCCCCGGAAGGGCTGGAAGATGTAAATACTCATGAGGTCTCTAGAAGACAAAACTATGTTTCCACCTCAGCAGAGATTGGTAGCTTGAGACAGTGTAGGCAAAGCATTTATGTTTCCATGCTTTTGTGAGTTTAATTCCCAGGAGCCTCAATAATGAAGTATTCTTTTGTCTTTCTACTCCCTAAGATATTTAGATCTCTGGATGGAAAAAAAGGTAATGCAATCCAAACTTGGGGCTATTTTGACCCTTGGGAGAAAGCTTTGGAGCTTCTTGTTCATCTGTTATCCCAGTAGACTCTCACCTCTCTTTAGCTGTAGGCTCTAGTAGTGCAAGTTTTCCCATAATGATTTCCCTATCACTGATTCAGGACAGAGATTCTGGAAGCACTAAAATATTTATTGTCTCTGATTTCTGTCTTCTGATATTTGATCTGATTTATGGGGCTGCCCTCTCTCAACAATATTTCTGCTTATTTCACTGTTTTTCCTTTCTCCCCAATAATTAGCAATATTTGCTCTATTGAGTCAAATTTTTCTTTCAGTCATTCAAAAAAATCTATTCAGCAATAATATATGGTAATCATTAAACTACAGTATGAGAATGAAAAAAAGAGTAATATAATGTGTGTGCTGTCAAACAACAAAGAGTCATGGCAATAAATAGATACGGTCCCCAAGGGTGAAGTGTAATGCTATGTGAATGAGGGTCAGGTTTTGCATTTCTGGTAAAATAGATCCTGGGACTCTGATAGCATTGAATAAAAAGATATGAAACAATGAAATGAAAGATAACAGAACTTTGGGATAAAAGGACAGTAGAAGAGATTACAAATATCTTAGAGGAACATGGCAATGTATTTTGAACTTGAGGTGGATAGGATTGGCAAACTAGAAGATACGATACAGAAATTTACAGACTTGAGACATAGAGAATAGATGGAAAACTAGGATCTGGGTCTCAGGGAAATGTATAAAATCATGAAGTGCTTAAACATTTGGCATTGAGTATCACAGATAATAAGAAAAGTGGAAAGGGGCAGAAAGAACACTTGAGGAAATTTTGGAGGAAATTTCCCAAGTCTTATGAAAAACATACATGCAAATACCAAGGAAGCACAACATATTAAAAACTGAATGAATTATAATAAGCTTAAACCTGCACAAATGCTAACAAGAATGACAAATGTCAAAAATAAAGAGTGAATTCTGAAAGCTGGAGAAAAGCAATTCCTCACACATGAAGAGACTGTAGTAAAATTAAGGACCCATTTCTCATCAGAATCCATTTAGGTGAGAAGGCTATAGTATGATATATTTCTCTCTGAAGGAGAAAAACTTCCAGCCAAGAATTCTTTAACTGGAAAAACTATCCTTCACACATATATACAGTTTAAAATATTCACAAGTAAACAGGAAATATTTCCCCCTCAAGAAATATTAAAGGGAGCTCTGCAGGCTGAAAGGAAAAGAGAGGAGAGAGAATCTTGGAGGAAAGCATAGAAAGTAATTTAACTAAGAGGATAAAAGAAAGGCAAAGAGAAGGATGACTTTCAAAATTAAAAAATGAAGTATTTGATGCAATTATTGCCTCTAGAGTAATAACACAGTGTGAATGGATTAATGCACTCATCAAAAGATGCAGATTGACAGAATGCATGGAATGTATGATCTATCTAAAGGCTTTCCTTAGTCCAAAGACAACAAAGAGATTGACAGTGAAGGCTTGGAAAAATATCTTCCATGCAAACTGTAACCAAAAAGAGCTGGGGTACCTATCCTAATATTGGACAAAATAGACTTTAAATGCAAAATTTTTATAAAAGACAAGTAGGACACATTATATTCATGCAAGGGACAATTTCCCACGAAGAAATTGCAGTCATAAATGTTTATGATCCTAACTAAAGAACAATAAAAACATAAGGTCAGTAACTAGCAAACTACAGTGAGAAATAGACAGCATTTTAATAATACTTGGATACTTCAGTAAACCACTCTCATAAATACACAGAATGTCTAATCAGCATATAAATGAGGGTACCAAAAACCAAATACTATGATAAATCAACTAGACTTAACAGATATATAGAGAATAATGGACACAAAAGTGGCAGGATACATATTCTTCTCAAGGTCCCATGATCATTCTCCAAGATGGATCCCATGTTGCGTTGAAAACAGTTTTCAGTATATTTAAAAAAATTGAAATGATCTAAAGCACTTTCTCTGTCCACAGTGTATTTAATATGGAAATCAATAAAAAGCAGAAGAGCTGGAAAATTCACCAACTTGTAGAGGGTTAGCAAGACACACAAGCAATCTGTGGGTCAAAGAAGAAATTGCAAGAGAAATCAGTAAATACTTGAGAACAAATGCAACCAAAAACATGATCAAAACAGATGTGATTCAGTGAACGGAGTGTTGAGAGGGATATTTATGGCCCTAAATTCCTGTATTATCAGAGAAGAAAGAGCTAAAATCAGTGACTTAATTTCACACTTGTGAGAATTAGAAAAAGGAATGGTAAATGAATTGAAAGCAAGTAGAAGCTCACAGTTCACCATGGGCTGTTCTGAATTATCTGTATAAACTGGGGTATAAACTTTGGACGATCATTATAGTACTACTTTGATAATTTTCATCAATTGTTAAAACTGTTACCTACTGTTAACGCAGAAGCAGAGCTACAAAAAAAGCGTTATCATCCACTGCAACAAACTCTCTACAACCATGCAAGTGCTGTGGTGGGGTGGTGCATGTGAATCTGTATTTTATGCATGATTTTTCCTTAAGCTACAACTTCTTTTTTATATTCATTTTTATTATGATCATTCTGTTCTACATATAGGATTAGTAATACATGATGTCATCACATTGTTGCATATTCATTATCATGATAATTTCTTAGAACATTTACATCAATTCAGAAAAAGAATTAGAAAGAGAACAGAAAAAATTCATGCATACCATACCCCTTACCTCACCCTTTCATTGATCACTAGCATTTCAATCTAAATTTATTTTATCATTTTCCCCCAATTATTTATTTTTATTCCATTTGTTTTACTCATCTGTTGGTAAGGTAGATAAAAGGAGCACCAGACACAAGGTTTTCACAATCACACAGTCACATTGTGAAAACTATATCATTATACAATCATTTTCAAGAAACATGGCTACTGGAACACAGCTCTACATTTTCAGGCAGTTCTCTCCAGCCTCTCCATTGCATCCTGACTAAGAAGATGATATCTATTTAATGCATAAGAATTACCTCTGGGATAACCTCTCAACTTTGCTTGGAATCTCTCAGTCATTGACACTTTATTGTGTCTCATTTCACTCTTTCCCCTTTTGGTCGAGAAGGTTTTCTCAATCCCTTGATGCTGATTCTCAGCTCATTCCAGGATTTCTGTCCCACATTGCCAAAAGGTCCACACCTCTGGGAGTTATGTCCCACTTAGAAAGGAGGAGGGCAGTGAGTTTGCTTGTGGTCTCAGCTGGAGAAAGAGGCCACATCTGAGCAACAAAAGAGGTTTTCTTTGGAGTGACTCTTATTCCTAATTTTAAGTTGACTTGACTTATCCTTTTTGGGGTTAAGTTTCATATGAACAACCCCCAAGATTGGGGACTGAGCCTATTGCTTTGTTTGTCCCCACTGCTTGTGAGAATATCAAGAATTCAACTTGGGGAAGTTGAATTTTCCCCCTTTCTCACCATTCCCCTAAGGGGACTTTGCAAATACTTTTTCATTCACTGTTCAAGTCACTCTAGGATTTATTGGGGCATCACTCTGGACAAACCAACAAAATCTCATGCCCTACTCAAGGTTCCATGTACTTATGGTGTTCAATTAAGCTGTCTACATAAGATATATTAGGAAATGCACTAGTCAAAATATAAATTTTGTAGTAAATAAATATTTTTGCTTTAGTCTCACACATAAGTTACCAATTGAAAATATTAATTACTATCTATTTTAAACACCCTGCATTAATGACATTCCCATGTTCTTCCTCATGCAAAAGCATTTTTTTAAATTTGTAGATTTAGGCACTAATTATACATCCTAGGCATTCCTAGATTATACCATCTCAATCTTTAACATCTATCTTTCTTTCTGATTTCATTTGTGCCTCCAGCCTTCTTCCCTCTACCATTCTCACATTCAGCTTCATTCAGCATTTTAACATAATTGTAACACAGTTAGGGAGTATTATGCTGTCCATTTCTGAGGTTTTGCAATCAGTCCAATTGCACAGTCTGTATTCCTTCAGTTCCAATTACCCAATATCTTACTCTATTTCTATCTCCTGATGATCTATGCTACCAATAAAATTCTCCAAATTTATTTGCTAATGTCAGTTCATATCAGTGAGACCATACAGTGTTTGTCCTTTTGTTTCTGGCTAATCTCACTCAGCAAAATGTCCTTAAGGTCCATCCATGTTGTTACATGTGTCATAACTTTATTCTGTCTTATGGCTGCATAGTATTCCATCATATGTATATATCACAGTTTGTTTAGCCACTCATCTGTTGATTGACATTTTGGCTGTTTCCATCTCTTCACAATTGTAAATAATGCTGCTATAAACATTGGTGTGTAAATGTCCATTTGTGTCCTTGCCCTCATGTCCTTTGAATAGATATCTAACAATGGTATTGCCAGGTGTTCTAGTTTGCTAGCTGCCAGAATGCAACACACCAGAGATGGATTGGCTTTTAATAAAAGGGGATTTGTTTTGTTAGTTCTTCAGAGGAAAGGCAGTTAACTTTCATCTGAGGTTCTTTCTTATGCGGAAAGGCTCATGATGGTCTCTGCTGGCCTTCTTTCCAGGCCTCTGGGTTCCAACAGCTTTCCCTGGGGTGCTTCCTTTCTGCATTTCCAAAGGCCTGGGCTGAGCTGCGAGTGCTGGGATGAGGTATGCTGAGCTGCCTGGGATGTGCTCTATTGAGCTCTCTCATTTAAGCACTAATCAATGAAATCAAACATCATTCATTGCAGCAGGCACACCTCTTAGCCAACTGCAGATGTAATGAGCAACAGATGAGGTTCAGGTATCATTGGCTCATGTCCACAGCAATGGAACTAAGTACCTTCACCTGGCCAAGTTAACAACTGAATCTAACTACCACACTGGGTCAGATGGCAATTCTATATTTAGCTTCCTGAGGAACTGCCAAACTGCCTTGCATAGCGGTTGTAATATTTGACATTCCCACCAACAGTGGATAAGTGTGCCTCTTTCTCCACAGCCTCTCCAGCACTTGTCATTTTCTGTTTTATTCAGAATGGCCATTCTGGTGGGCGTGAGATGATATCTCATTGTGGTTTTGATTTGCATTTCCCTAATAGCCAGGGAAGCTGAGCATCTTTTAATGTGCCTTTTGGCCATTTGTATTTCCTTTTCTGAGAAGTATCTGTTCAAGTTTTTGGCCCATTTGTAACTGGGTTGTCTTGTTGTTGTTGAATTGAACAATCTCTTTACATATTTTGGATATTAGACCTCTATCTGATATATCGTTTCCAAATATTGTCTCCCATTGTGCATGCTGTCTTTTTACATTTTCGATGAAGATCTTTGATGCAAAAAGTGCTTAATTTTGAGGAGTTCCCATTTATTTATTTATTCCTTCAATGCTTGTGCTTTTGGTGTAAGGTTTGGGAAACTACCTCCTACTATAAGATTTATAAGATTTCCCCCTACATTTTTTTCTAACAGTTTTATGGTCTTAGATCTCATGTTTAGGCCTTTGATCCATTTTGAGTTAATTTTTGTATAGGGTGTGAGATATGGATCCTCTTTCACTTCTTTGCATGTGGATATCCAGTTATCCAGGCACCATTTATTGAAGAGACTGTTCTGCCCCAAGTGAGTTGGCTTGACTGCCTTATCAAAGATTAATTGCCCACAGGTGAAAGGGTCTATATCTGAACACTCTATTCCATTCCAGTATATCTCTCTTTATGCCAGTACCATGCTGTGTTGACCACTGTAGCTTCATAATATGCCTTAAAGTCAGGTAGCATGAGACCTCCGACTTCATTTTTTCCCCTCAGGATACTTTGAGCTATTTGGGACATCCTGCACCTCCAGACAAATTTGGTTATTGGTTTTTCTATTTCTGAAAAGTAAGTTTTTGGTATTTTAATTGGTATTGCATTGAATCTGTAAATCAATTTAGTAGAATTTACATCTTAACTATATTAATCTTCCAATCCATTAACATGATACGCCCTTCCATTTATTTAGGTCTTCTGTGATTTCTCTTAACAATTTCTTATAGTTTTCCTTGTATAGGTCTTTTGACTCTTTAGTTAAATTTATTCCTAAATATTTTATTCTTTTGTTTGCAATTGTAAATGGAATTTTTTCTTTACTTCCCCCTCATGTAGTTCATTACTAGTGTATAGAAACACTACAGATTTTTAAGTGTTGATCATGAAACCTGCCACTTTGCTGTACTCATTTATTTTCTCTAGTGGTTTTGCTGTGGATTTCTTGGGGTTTTCTACATATAGTATCCTATCATTTGCAAACAGTGAGAGCTTTACTTCTTCCTTTCCAATTTTGATGCCTTGTATTTCTTTTTCTTGTATGATTGCTCTGACTAGAACTTCCAACACAACGTTGCTTAACAGTGATGATAGTGGACATCCTTGTCTTGTTCCTGATCTTAAGGGGAAAGTTTTCAGTTTTTCCCCATTGAGGATTATGTTAGCTGTGGGTTTTTCATATATTCCTTTTATCATTTTGAGGAAGTTTCCTTCTATTCCTAGCCTTTGAAAGGTTTTCAAAGGAAAGGATGTCGAATTTTGTCAAATGCCTTTTCTGCATCAATTGAGATGATCATGTGGTTTTTCTGCTTTGGTTTGTTGATATGTTGCATTATATTAATTGATTTTCTCATGTTGAACCATCCTTGCATACCTGGGATGAATCCTACTTAGTCATGGTGTATAACTCTTTAAAAAAATTTTTTTTATTAATTAATGGAAAAAAAAAGAAATTAACCCAACATTTAGAAATCATACCATTCTACGTATGCAATCAGTAATTCTTAACATCATCACATAGATGCATGATCATCATTTCTTAGTACATTTGCATCGGTTTAGAAGAACTAGCAACACAACAGAAAAAGATATAGAATGTTAATATAGAGAAAAAAATAAAAGCAATAATAATAGTAAAAAAAATACAAACAAACAACCAGACAGACAAAAACAAAAAAATAATGCACTGTTAGATTCGATTTGCTAGAATTTTGCTGAGGAATTTTGCACCTATATTCATCAGAGAGCTTGGTCTGTAGTTTTCTATTTTTGTGATATCTTTGTTTGGCTTTGGTATGAGGGTGATGTTGGCTTCATAGCAAGAGTTAGGTAGCTTTCGTACCTCTTAAGTTTTTTTGAAGATTTTGAGCAGGATTGGTACTAATTCTTTCTTGAATGTTTGATAGAATTCACACGTGAAGCCATCTCATCCTGGACTTTTCTTTTTTGGAGCTTATTAATGACTGATTCAATTTGTTTTCTTGTGATTTGTTTGTTGATGTCGTCTATTTCTTCTCGAGTCAATGTTGGTTATTCATGTCTTTCTAGAAAGTTGTCCATTTCATCTACATTGTCAAATTTATTAGCATAAAGTTGTTCATAGCATCCTCTCATTACTTCCTTTATTTCTGTGGGTTCAGTGGTTATGTCTACTCTTCTATTTCTGATTGCATTTATTTGCATCCTTTCTCTTCTTCTTTTTGTCAACCTCACTAAGGGTCCATCAATCTTATTGATTTTCTCATAGAATTAACTTCTGGTTTTGTTGATTTTCTCAATTGTTTTCATGTTCTTAATTTCTTTTATTTCTGTTGTAATCTTCATTATTTCTTTCCTTTTGCTTGCTTTGGGGTTAGTTTGCTGTTCTTTCCCCAGTTCTTCTAAGTGGACAGTTAATTTCTCAATTTTTGTCCTTTCTTCTTTTTTAATATAAGCATTTAAGGCAATAAATTTCCCTCTTAGCACTGCCTTTACTGCACCCCATAAATTTTGATACGTTGTGTTTTCATTTTCACTTGCCTTGCGATATTTACTGATTTCTCTTGTAATTTATTCCTTGGCCCATTGGTTGATTAAGAGTGTGTTGTTGAGCCTCCACATATTTGTGAATTTTCTGCCACTCTGTGTATTACTGATTTTTGGCTTCATTACTCTGTGGTGTGAGAAAGTGTTTTGTATACTTTCAAACTCTTTATGTTTATTGAGACTTGCTTTCTGACCCAGCATACAGTCTATTCTTGAGTATCATCCATGAGCACTTGAGAATAAGTTGTCAGATGTCAAAGAAAAAGAATGTCAGATGCCATTCTTTATAATCAGAATGTCAGATGTCAAAGAGAAAGAGGGAATCTTGAAAGCAGCAAGAGAAAACCACAACTTCTAATAAAATAAAAACTAATGAAGTAGAGCATTGGTGGTTGAAATATACATTTTTGAAATTTTAAAATTTCCCTAATGTGGAATTCATGGAAAATTAGCTGCAATTGAAACGAAAGTGGAATACTGAAAACACCTCAGACAATAAAACAAATTTATGTTTGTATATTTTCACTAATTCCTGTAGCTATTGTCTGTAAAGCACTCCATGCCATCATATTTCTTTCCTACAGCAGAACAGAACTTTTCTGGTTAATTCAAATGATTATTTTGTTTCACTGACTCTGTTTCCACTCAAGGTAACAGATAAAAGCAAAACATCTGCATTCTGGAAACTCAAGGCTATGGAACAGGTAAACACTCTGAGTTTGCATGATTTATTCCAGAGCTACATGGTTGCAACCAATACTTCCAAGGAGGGTGATCTGAAATTGAAGGGAAAATGAGAATTTTGACAGTAGTGAAAGACCACTAGGAGATATTGTCCAAGACCCTCTCATCCAGCATTGGAACTCGGTCAAATGATTTTCTTCAAAACTCAGCTCTTGAAAAAGGTGGAAAGATTCAATCTTCCTATGTATCACACACATGCCCTTTGACACTGGCTACATTTTTATGGTGCATTCTTAGTGGTGAGGGCTCTCTTACTGCTTTCTGCAGAGTATGAATTTAAATCGTGTTCCCTGTTTTTTTTTATTAATTAAAAAAAATTAACTAACACAACATTTAGAAATCATTCCATTCTACATATGCAATCAGTAATTCTTAATATCATCACATAGATGTATGATCATCATTTCTTAGTACATATGCATCGATTTAGAAAAAGAAATAGCAAGACAACAGAAAAAGAAATAAAATGATAATATAGAGAAAAAATAAAAATAAAAATAAAAATACAAAAATATATAAGAAAAAAAATAATAAAAAAACAACTATAGCTCAGATGCAGCTTCATTCAGTGTTTTAACATAATTACGTTACAATTAGGTAGTATTGTGCTGTCCATTTTTTTTTAGAAATCATACCATTCTACATATGCAATCAGTAATTCTTAACATCATCACATAGATGCATGATCATCGTTTCTTAGTACATTTGCATCGGTTTACAAGAACTAGCAATATAACCGAAAAAGATATAGAATGTTAATATAGAGAAAAAAATAAAAGTAGTAATAGTAAGAACAAAACAAAACAAAACAAAAACCTATAGCTCGGATGCAGCTTCATTCAGTGTTTTAACATGATTACTTTACAATTAGGTATTATTGTGCTGTCCATTTTTGAGTTTTTGTATCTAGTCCTATTGCACAGTCTGTATCCCATCAGCTCCAATTACCCATTATCTTACCCTGTTTCTAACTCCTGCTGAACTCTGTTACCAATGACATATTCCAAGTTTATTCTCGAGTGTCGATTCACATCATTGGGACCATACAGTATTTGTCCTTTAGTTTTTGGCTAGACTCACTCAGCATAATGTTCTCTAGGTCCATCCATGTTATTGCATGCTTCATAAGTTTATCCTGCCTTAAGGCTGCATAATATTCCATCGTATGTATATACCACCCTTTGTTTAGCCACTCCTCTGTTGATGGACATTTTGGCTGTTTCCATCTCTTTGCAATTGTAAATAACGCTGCTATAAACATTGGTGTGCAAATGTCCGTTTGAGTTTTTGCCCTTAATTCCTTTGAGTAGATTCCCAGTAATGGTATTGCTGGGTTGTATGGCAATTCTATATTCAGCTTTTTGAGTAATTGCCACACTGCCTTCCACAGTGGTTGCACCATTTGACATTCCCACCAACAGTGGAAAAGTGTGCCTCTTTCACCGCATCCTCTCCAGCACTTGTCATTTTCTGTTTTGTTGATAATGGTCATTCTGGTGGGTGTGAGATGATATCTCATTGTGGTTTTGATTTGCATTTCTCTAATGGCCAGGGACATTGAGCATCTATTCATGTGCCTTTTGGCCATTTGTATTTCCTCCTCTGAGAGGTGTCTATTCAAGTCTTTTCCCATTTTGTAACTGGGTTGGCTGTCTTTTTATTCTTGGGTTGAACAATCTCATTATAAATTCTGGATACCAGACCTTTATCTGGTATGTCGTTTCCAAATAGTGATTCCCATTGTGTAGGCTGTCTTTCTACTTTCTTGATGAAGTTCTTTGATGCACAAAAGTGTTTAATTTTGAGGAGCTCCCATTTATTTATTTCCTTCTTCAGTGCTCTTGCTTTAGGTTTAAGGTCCATAAAACTGCCTCCAATTGTAAGATTCATAAGATATCTCCCTACATTTTCCTCTAACTGTTTTATGGTCTTAGACCTAATGTTTAGTTCTTTGATCCATTTTGATCAAAGATCAAAGATCAAGTGTAGTGTGTGAGATATGGGTCTTCTTTCATTCTTTTGCATATGGATATCCAGTTCTCTAGGCACCATTTATTGAAGAGACTGTTCTGTCCCAGGTGAGTTGGTTTGACTGCCTTATCAAAGATCAAATGTCCATAGATGAGAGGGTCTATATCTGAGCACTCTATTCGATTCCATTGGTCGATATATCTATCTTTATGCCAATACCATGCTGTTTTGACCACTGTCGCGTCATAATATGTCTTAAAGTCAGGCAGTGCAAGACCTCCAGCTTCGTTTTTTTTCCTCAAGATGTTTTTAGCAATTCGGGGCACCCTGCCCTTCCAGATAAATTTGCTTATTGGTTTTTCTATTTCTGAAAAATAAGTTGTTGGGATTTTGATTGGTATTGCATTGAATCTGTAAATCAATTTAGGTAGGATTGACATCTTAACTATATTTAGTCTTCCAATCCATGAACACGGTATGCCCTTCCATCTATTTAGGTCTTCTGTGATTTCTTTTAGCAGTTTTTTGTAGTTTTCTTTATATAGGTTTTTTTGTCTCTTTAGTTAAATTTATTCCTAGGTATTTTATTCTTTTAGTTGCAATTGTAAATGGGATTCGTTTCTTGATTTCCCCCTCCGCTTGTTCATTGCTAGTGTATAGAAATGCTACTGATTTTTGAATGTTGATCTTGTAACCTGCTACTTTGCTGTACTCATTTATTAGCTCTAGTAGTTTTGTTGTGGATTTTTCCGGGTTTTCGACGTATAGTATCATATCGTCTGCAAACAGTGATAGTTTTACTTCTTCCTTTCCAATTTTGATGCCTTGTATTTCTTTTTCTTGTCTAATTGCTCTGGCTAGAACCTCCAACACAATGTTGAATAATAGTGGTGATAGTGGACATCCTTGTCTTGTTCCTGATCTTAGGGGGAAAGTTTTCAATTTTTCCCCATTGAGGATGATATTAGCTGTGGGTTTTTCATATATTCCCTCTATCATTTTAAGGAGGTTCCCTTGTATTCCTATCCTTTGAAGTGTTTTCAACAGGAAAGGATGTTGAATCTTGTCGAATGCCTTCTCTGCATCAATTGAGATGATCATGTGATTTTTCTGCTTTGATTTGTGGATATGGTGTATTACATTAATTGATTTTCTTATGTTGAACCATCCTTGCATACCTGGGCTGAATCCTACTTGGTCATGATGTATAATTCTTTTAATGTGTTGTTGGATACGATTTGCTAGAATTTTATTGAGGATTTTTGCATCTATATTCATTAGAGAGATTGGTCTGTAGTTTTCCTTTTTTGCACTATCTTTGCCTGGTTTTGGTATGAGAGTGATGTTGGCTTCATAGAATGAATTAGGTAGTTTTCCCTCCACTTCGATTTTTTTGAAGAGTTTGCGGAGAGTTGGTACTAATTCTTTCTGGAATGTTTGATAGAATTCACATGTGAAGCCGTCTGGTCCTGGACTTTTCTATTTAGGAAGCTTTTGAATGACTAATTCAATTTCTTTACTTGTGATTAGTTTGTTGAGGTCATCTATTTCTTCTTGAGTCAAAGCTGGTTATTCATGTCTTTCCAGGAACCCGTCCATTTCCTCTAAATTGTTGTATTTATTAGCGTAAAGTTGTTCATAGTATCCTGTTATTACCTCCTTTATTTCTGTGAGGTCAGTGGTTATGTCTCCTCTTCCATTTCTGATCTTATTTATTTGCATCCTCTCTCTTCTTCTTTTTGTCAATCTTGCTAAGGGCCCATCAATCTTATTGATTTTTCATAGAACCAACTTCTGGCCTTATTGATTTTCTCTATTGTTTTCAATTTCATTTATTTCTGCTCTAATCTTTGTTATTTCTTTCCTTTTGCTTGCTTTGGGATTAGTTTGCTGTTCTTTCTCCAGTTCTTCCAAATGGATAGTTAATTCCTGAATTTTTGCCTTTTCTTCTTTTCTGATAAAGGCATTTAGGACAATAAGTTTCCCTCTTAGCACTGACTTTGCTGCATCCCATACGTTTTGATATGTTGTGTTTTCATTTTCATTCGCCTCGAGGTGTTTGCTAATTTCTCTAGCAATTTCTTCTTTGACCCACTGGTTGATTAGAAGTGTGTTGTTGAGCCTCCACATATTTGTGAATTTTCTGGCACTCTGCCTATTATTGATTTCCAACTTCATTCTTTATGATCCGAGAAAGTGTTGTGTATGATTTAAATCTTATTAAATTTGTTAAGACTTGCTTTGTGACCCAGCATATGGTCTATCTTTGAGAATGATCCATGAGCACTTGAGAAAAAGGTGTATCCTGCTGTTGTGGGATGTAATGTCCTATAAATGTCTTTTAAGTCTAGCTAATTTATTGTAATATTCAAATTCTCTATTTATTTATTGATCCTCTGTCTAGATGTTCTGTCCATTGATGAGAGTGGTGAATTGAAGTATCCACCTATTATGGTATATGAGTCTATTTCCCTTTTCAGTGTTTGCAGTGTATTCCTCACGTATTTTGGGGCATTCTGGTTCGGTGCGTAAATATTTATGATTGTTATGTCTTCTTGTTTAATTGTTCCTTTTATTAGTAGATAGTGTCCTTCTTTGTCTCTTTTAACTGTTTTACATTTGAAGTCTAATTTGTTGGATATTAGTATAGCCACTCCTGCTCTTTTCTGGTTGTTATTTGCCTGAAATATCTTTTCCCAACCTTTCACTTTCAACCTATGTTTATCTTTGGGTCAAAGATGTGTTTCCTGTAGACAGCATATAGAAGGATCCTGTTTTTTAATCCATTCTGCCAATTTATGTCTTTTGATTGGGAATTTCAGTCCATTGACATTTAGTGTTATTACTGTTTGGATAATATTTTCCTCTAACATTTTGCCTTTTGTATTATATGTATCATATCTGATTTTCCTTCTTTCTACACTCATCTCCATACCTCTCTCTTCTGTCTTTTTGTATCTGACTCTAGTGCTCCCTTTAGTATTTCTTGCAGAGCTGGTCTCTTGGTCACAAATTCTCTCAGTGACTTTTTGTCTGAGAATGTTTTAATTTCTCCCTCATTTTTGAAGGATAATTGTCATGGTTAGGGACAGGTGTCAACTTGGCCAAGTTGTGGTACCTGTTCATCTGATTGGGAAAGCACTGGCCTGTCTGTTGCAATGAGGACATTTCATAGGATTAGGTCATGATCATGTCAGCTACATCCACAGCTGATTCCATTTGTAATCAGCCAAAGGGGAGTGTCTTCTGCAATTAGTGATGCTAAATCCAATCATGGGAAGCCTTTTAAGGAGGACTCAGAGGAGACAGGTTGCATTCCTGCTTTGGCTGGTGAGCCTCTCCTGTGGAGTTCATCCAGGCCATCTATTGGAGTCATTGGCTTCGCAGCCTGCCGTGTGGCTTTTGGACTCTGCATTCCTATGGTCATGTGAGACACTTTCATAAATTTTATATTTGCAAGTGTTCCCTGTTGATTCTGTTTCTCTTGAGAACCCTAACTAATACATCTTGGTACCGGGAGTGGGGTGGGTCATGAAAAGAATTAGAAATATCTTCCAAGCCATTTGCTTCAGGGCTCTCATTTGCAGTTTCATCTGGTGAAACAGGATTAATTACTCTAGGGCTAATCCCTTCAGGAGGAGGTTGGGTGGCCACTTCCTCAAGGCAGGCTGAAGGTGGGGCGGTTATGTCCTCAGGGCAGACTATTACAGGGTTATCTAAAGAAGGCTCAGCATGGTCTAGGGTTTCAACTTCACCCCCAACATCATTATCAATCCATATGTCACCATCCCATTTTTCAGGGTCCCACTCCTTTCCAATCAATGCCCTCACTTTAACGGCAGACACCATGCAAGACTGAGATTTCAGTTTACGTTGTAAAGTTGCTACTCTAACAATAAGATTCTGAGTCTGATTTTCAGAGATCTCAAGTCTACGGCTACAGGAAATAAAATTTCCTTCAGGATACTCATAGAAACCTCTACATCTTTCAGACAACACTTAAGCTTCTTGTTTGAAGCCTTAAGCCCATCCCTTTCACCCTTTAATGTAGACAGTGTATCTAACAACAACCAACCAACATCTCTATAACTCTTATTTCTACAAAACTCTGTAAAGGTGTCAAAAACATTATCCCCCAGAGTCTGGCTTTGTACAAGCAAAGCATTAGGAGAATCGAATGATGATATTTTGACTATCTCCTTTGCCAACTCAGTCCATGGATTGGGAGTGTCATTCTGATTATGGGAATCAGAGTCCTTAGTGTCTCTGAGCCCAGTCAGAGTAGAAAACCATTCATAAAAACCCATTTTTAAGATTCTGTTCCTTAAGAACCACTCCTGGTACCAGAGGGGAAAGGGAACATGGAATGGGTAGTGGAAGAAGGTAGTGATAAATATGAACTTTGACCACGTGATCAGTTACAGAAACGAGGACTGTAATGCTGTTTTATTTGTGTTATACTATTTAAGTTGTAAGATATCAAGTTTAAAAATGAATGTTGCCCAAGGATTTGCACCCTATTCTGGAGAGATTTAATGTGTTTCCAGTTATATGCAGGACAGTTGAGTATTGTCAGGTAAAAGAAAAAATGTGTGCTTATTTGTTTTCATTTGGAAATTAAGTATGGTCTAAGGTGATATATATATATATATATATATGTGCCAAGTTGACAAGGGGTGGACTGTCATGGTTAGGGACAGGTGTCAACTTGGCCAAGTTGTGGTACCTGTTCATCTGATTGGGCAAGCACTGGCCTGTCTGTTGCAATGAGGACATTTCATAGGATTAGGTCATGATCACGTCAGCTACATCCACAGCTGATTCCATTTGTAATCAGCCAAAGGGGAGTGTCTTCTGCAATTAGTGATGCTAAATCCAATCATGGGAAGCCTTTTAAGGAGGACTCAGAGGAGACAGGTTGCATTCCTGCTTTGGCTGGTGAGCCTCTCCTGTGGAGTTCATCCAGGCCATCTATTGGAGTCATTGGCTTCGCAGCCTGCCGTGTGGCTTTTGGACTCTGCATTCCTATGGTCATGTGAGACACTTTCATAAATTTTATATTTGCAAGTGTTCCCTGTTGATTCTGTTTCTCTAGAGAACCCTAACTAATACAATAATTTTGTGGGTATAGGAGTCTTGGTTGGCAGTTTTTCTCTTTTAGTAATTTAAATATATCATCCCACTCTCTTCTAGCTTCCATGGTTTCTGCTGAGAAATCTACACATAGTCTTATTGGGTTTCCCTTGTATGTAATGGATTGTTTTTCTCTTGCTGCTTTCAAGATCCTCTCTTTCTCTTTGACCTCTGACATTCTAACTAGTAAGTGTCTTGGAGAATGCCTATTTGGGTCTAATCTCTTTGGGGCACGCTGCACTTCTTGGATCTGTAATTTTAGGTCTTTCATAAGAGTTGGGAAATTTTCAGTGATAATTTCCTCCCTTAGTTTTTCTCCTCCTTTTCCCTTCTCTTCTCCTTCTGGGACACCCACAACACGTATATTTGTGTGGTTCATATTGTCCTTGAGTTCCCTGATACCCTGTTCAAATTTTTCCATTCTTTTCCCGATAGATTCTGTTTCTTTTTGGAATTCAGATGTTCCATCCTCCAAATCACTAATTCTATCTTCTGTCTCTTTAAATCTATCATTGTAGGTATCCATTGTTTTTTCCATCTTTTCTACTTTATCCTTCACTTCCATAAGTTCTGTGATTTGTTTTTTCAGTTTTTCTATTTCTTCTTTATGTTCAGCCCATGTCCTCTTCATGTCCTCCCTCAATTTATCGATTTCATTTTTGAAGAGGTTTTCCATTTCTTTTCATATATTCAGCATTAGTTGTCTCAGCTCTTGTATCTCATTTGAACTATTGGTTTGTTCCTTTGACTGGGCCATATTCTCAATCTTCTGAGCGTGGACAGTTATCTTCTGCTGCTGGCGTTGGGCATTTAGTCAGATTTCCCTGGGTGTCGGACCCAACAAGGTTGTAAGATTTTTCTGTGAAATCTCTGGGTTCTATTTTTCTTATCCTGCCCAGTAGGTGGCACTTGTGGCACACGTTTGTCTCAAGTGTTTGGAATGGATCCCCTGGTTACCGATCTCCACGGCCTGGGGATTTCCGATCCACATCTCTCTGTTTGTTTAGGGGCCGCGCGTGGTGGGGGCCTCAGCCACCGTGGCTTGAGAGGAGCCTGTGGCTGGTCTCTGGCCGCACCGGGCCCGGGGAATTCGCCACTGGACCAGGATGTCACCCGCGGGGGAGGGGCGTCAGTCACCGGCCGCCGCGGCCTGGGGGATTCCGATCCAATTCTCTCTGTTTGTTCAGTGACCGTGCGTGGTGGGGCCACTGCGGCTTGGATAGCTTTCTGATCCGAGTCTCGTAGCCGTGGACTCGAAGCTGAGACTCGAAGTCACCCGCAAAAGAGGGCGCCGCTGCCTCGTCTTGGGAAACTTGCCTCTCCGAGACTCTCAGCCGGGCCGGGAAGGAGGGAGGGAGTAGCTCCGACCACCGCAGCTGCCACTGCTCGGGAAATTGTGCGCTGCTCAGGGATCTCACCGCAGCTGAGTCTCGCAGTCAGACTAGCCAGTCCAGACTGGGGTACGCTGTGTGTCCATTCCCTGCCGTAGCCCCGGGAGCTGTTCTTCACTGTTTCAGTTCACCTAGTAGTTGCTTTGGAGGAGGAGGAACTAAGACACACGTACCTTACTAAGCCGCCATCTTGGAACTCCCCGTGTTCCCTGTTTTTGAGAGTGCTTATTCTGACTTCCCCTACTCTTGACAATTAATCTTCCAATAGAAAGCCTACATCTCTTTGGTATGCTTTAAATTTTGCATGGAAAGGTCCTAGTAAATAATTATTGAATTTATCCAATGGAATACTATTGAACAGAGTATACTGACTGAAAATGAGCCTTCTCCTCCTCCTTCTATAACATAACATTGAAAGTTTGAAGACTGCAATCTAGTCTCCCATTTCTACTGGAAAAATAATAGTATTTCCCTCTGTAACATGGTGTTTATCTCTCACCATGATTCCTGAAAATTTCTTTTGCAGATATCTAAATTGTAATTATTTTTCAACATTTCCCTTCAAACAAAACCCAACGCTGCACTTCTTTCACCAATAGCACACAATATTTTTATTTTTGTGTATCCATATATAGATTTTTCAAGAATGAAATTTAATTTTCTATGAGAACAAATGTATCCATTCAGTTCAGATTGAATTATAATTGTTATTACTTAATTTAAAGGTTCTGGAGAAGAATAAAATTTTACTAACAAACCCAGGAATATTTTTTTAACTGAGAAAAAATTGGAATTGCTGAAATGGTAATAGAAGTAAAGTTTGAAGATTTCATGTATGTGGAAGAATGGTAAGGTTTCCATTACTCACTCAGGATATGCTCTACAAAATATCTTTTGTTCCAAACCTGTCTATGAGCTGAGTGTATTGAAAAGAAAACAGGAAGCATTTGGAAATTTGAGAGAGATACAATCGCCCTTCCTCCTGAAGTACACTCAAGTGTAAGTAAGTTTGGCATCCTGCATGGCATCTACATGATATCATGTGACCTAGATGAGGTGGACTGGCCCGTAACAGGCCTTTCTATCTCCCTTCAGTTTTGGATCCTGTGCTGGAGAGGATGGTGAAGTAGCAGGTGCATGTGTAATCAATACTTATGGGAAGAACTTCTTACTACATGAATTGCAGAAACTGCTGCATTTGACGATCTAACAATTTAGTGGAGTCTTCTTGATTATACCATGTTCCTGATGAGATCAGAAGTATCACATTTCCTGGTAGGCCTGTTTTCTAGTGTTCTTTTTTAATTCAGTTTTTTTCTAGTTGAAAGACATACCTCTACCTTCATCAAAAATATTGAGAGAATATGGCTACTAAATTTCTTCACAGTTTTTTTAGAGATTTTTAAAAGAGATTTCAGCCTGAAGAAAAGGAGTAATGCAAATAAATTATTAGATTCAGGAACTGATTGAAAATACATGGAGTTTCCTGGATAAGATTCTGGGAATTGATGCTCCAACTTGTTGGAAGTGAGACCACAATGATGCTGTGTACTTTGGGTAAATGTATACAACTAGTGCATGTTTAGCAATATCGAAGTATGATTCACAATAGATTGTTTATAGTCATCCCTAAAGAAAGTGCTTTTCAAAGATGTTTGAAAACTGTCTGGTTTATGTGATAAAATATTTTATTGAGAATTCAAACTCAGTGAATGTGGAGTAAAATGAGTCTTTTATTTGCCCTGGAGAGACATCAAAAAATCACAAGCTGAGAATTTTAATCCTCAGATTATGGTACAATCAGAACCAAGTAATGTGCAGTGCTGCATGAATCGAATCTCTTTTCTCCATAAATTACAGTTCTGATGTGGGTATGATTAAAACAGAGTCTGATCCTTGGGTTAATATATTGCAATATCAGTGAATTCACAGCTCTACCAAAGACATAAAGTGAATAAAATAATCGACCATGTCTTTTTTTCCCCAAACTGGACATTAGTTCAGGGAAATCTCTCATTTCAAAATATCACTGTAATTTGCCAATCAAAGAGATGGCTCAGGTGATGAAGATGGTGAAGAAAGCACTAGTGGTATTCTACCTCACAAAGAACACAGGACATCTACAAAAACTCGTGATATTATTATTTAATATCTTGCATTAACAGTTTAAAAGACACAGTTGGCAATGTGAAAATGACCCAAATTGCTCTTCAGGATCAGTGAAGGAGGCCTATGAGTGTAGGAAGTGCCAAGGGAAAGTTACTGGTAAAGGTCCCTGCCTATAAAAACAGTTTTTAAAGAGCAAAACTGTATACCTGAAAGAATCCAGTGATTAGTAAAACCATCAATGAATGAAGAATTAGCACTGTAATGTCTCTTATATCCTTACCTAACTTTTATGGAATATACAAGAGAAAGTCACAGATGGATATAGATGTGCCTTATTGAAACTTCATCATGTTGTGACTCAAGTGCAGGATGTGCCCTACATCAAAAGCTGATTAACACAACTGTGGCAACAGGTACAGAATATTTGAAATGACAAATGGTTTTCACCAAAAGCATATAACACAAGAACAGTTTATTTCTTCTTTCAGGGAGGCAATGCACCTCAGCCCCTCTAGTAATTAAATAATTTTGTATGTACTAATGACCTGTATTAAACATTTACCACCAAATATTCAGGCAGAAGAGTCTGGCACAATATTGAATTCTGGAGATACATTCCTAGATGTAAAATGATGTAAAGAAAATACAGAATAAACAAGGTTTTTGATGGATGAAAAGTAGAGATGAAGTGCTGGTAATAGGGAATATTAACTTTAAATACACTGATAAGAGTAATTTGATTTACATTTCCCAGTATTTAACCTCTGTTAATGTAGAGTAAATTTCCAAACTTGAGTCTAAGGATCCTTGTACATAGTGACTTTCTCAGCAGGAAATTATTTTTAAGGCATCCCTTACGTCCTTGTTTCTAAGACTGTAGATAAAGGAGTTCAGCATGGGAGTGACCACTGTGTACATCACAGAAGCTATTGTACATGCCCTTGTGCTTTGTGTAGCTGAGGAACTAAGATATGCTCCAAAGGCTGTACCATAAAACAAGGACACCACTGAAAGATGAGACCCACAGGTTGAAAATGCTTTAAACTTGCCTCTACTTGATGAAATTCTCAAAATTGAGCATGCAATCTTAGAGTAAGAAGAAAGGATGCCAGTGAGTGGAATAACAGCCAAAATTCCAGTTGCAAAATACATCGCTAGTTCATTGAGGAAGGTGTCAGAAGATGCAAATTGGATTACTTGAGTAAATTCACAAGAAAAGTGAGGAACTTCCAACTGTGTATGAAAAGTCAATCACAAAAACATTAGGCCATGCAAATGAGAGTCCAGAGCACTCAACATCCATGACACCACCAGCAGGAGACCACAGAGCCTGGAATTCATGATGACCATGTAATGCAGTGGGTGACAGATGGTCACGTAATGGTCATAGGCAATCACGGTTAAGAGAAAGTCATCTCATCCTCCAAAAACCAAGAAAAAACACATCTGGATGAGGCAGTTTCCATAACCTATAGTTTTGGTCTCTGTCTGGATGTTCACCAGCATCTTTGGGACAGTGGTGGAGGTGATACAGATTTCTGCAAAAGACAGGTTAGCAAGGAAGAAGTACATGGGCATGTGAAGGTGGGCGTCAGAGATGGTGGCCCTGATGATGAGCAGGTTCCAAGTGAGAGTGATCAGGTACATCATCAGGAACAGAAAAAATAGGAGGGGCTGCACTTCTATGTCTTCTGAGAGTCCCAGGAAGATAAATTCTGAAACACGTGTTTCATTCTCTGATTCCACGTAACTCATGAATCTGCTGGAACAGAGACCAGAGCAAGGCAGGTTTAGGTACAAGCAGCTCTCAGCAAGTTAACATAAATTCTATGGTTTGCATTGCAAATATATTGACTTAATTATTTCTTATTAATTTTATAGATATTTAGTGCCCTTTATCTGAAAATATCAGGGTAAACAAATGTTCCTACTTCTCCTTGATGCTATTGCTAAGAAGCCTTCCTTGTCCACAATTTTAAACTTTTTCCTAAGGCAATATGTTCCACCTCAAATGACTTTTTTTCATTCAAAAATCATTTGACCAGCTATTTTGTACTATGTGATGAAATAGTTGGGCCACGGATATTGGTGATGGTAGCACAATATTTTTATTGTTATTAATATTGCTAAATTGCATGATGAAAATGGATAGAATGAGAAGTTTGAGTTGTATATAGATTATTACCATAAAATTAAAATAAAAATTTTCTATCTGCATAGATAGAAAGATCAATACTGTTAATATGCCATTTCATCTACATCTAATCTATACTTTCAACTCAACCCCATTCCCAATGTCAAGAAGTTAGTATGCTGATATTTGATAAAATAATTTTAAAGTTTGTAAGGAAAGGCAAAAGTCCTAGACTACCTAGAAAATACTGAAGAAGAACGAAGTTGGAGAATATACAACTAGAATATGGAATATTATCTGATTTCAAGTGTAACTATTAAGATACAATGATTAAACCATGTTGTATTGGTGAAAGAGGCACATGAACTAATATGTGAGAACCCAACAGACACCATTGGGTGTTAAAGAAAGATAACACCCAATGGAAAAACTGGGCAAAAATTCTGAACAGCAAGTGAAATGAAGAAGAAAGCAGATGTTAGGGAACTCAAAAACAGACCCACACAAATGAAGTCAACTGGTCTTTATGAATGGCAAAAACAATTTTATTGAAGAAGTAAGGTCTTTCAATAAATGCTGTGGGACAATGGCATATGAACATGCAAAACAAAAAGGAACATAGCCAAACATTGTATACATTTCAGAAAAGTTAACCCAAAATGAATCCTGTACTCAAAATTAAAATGCAAAGTATACCTCTAGAAGCAAACGTCCAAGAAAATCTGGGAGCCTGTGCTTTGGTGATCAGTTTTTAAAAATAGCATCCAAATCATGATCCATGACAGTGAACATTTATTATTTGGAATTCATTAATATATAAAACTTATGCTCTATGGTAGATATTCACAAATGACTTGTATTCATATATACAAAGAATCGTTAAGACCCATCTAAAGAAAGATAACACCCAATGGAAAAACTGGGCAAAAATTCTGAACAGCAAGTGAAATGAAGAAGATATGTAGGTGGCAAATAAGTATGTGAAAATTGGCTCAACATCATTTGTCATTAGGGAATTGCAAAATTAAACTGCAGTGATATACCATCACACATCTCTTAGAATACCTTAGGACATGAACACTGACAATACCATGTACTATTGATATTGGGGTGCAGTACAGGCTCTCATTCACTGCTGGTGAGAATGCAAAATGGTGCAGCCAGAAGACAGTTTAGCAGTATTTAACAAAACTAAACTTAAGTCTCACCATTCAGTCCAGGAATTGTGCCCTTAATTATCCAGTTGATTTGATAAGTTAAATCCATACAAAAACCTATATATGAATGTCTTATAGAAGTTTTATATATAATCTCCAAAATCTGAAAACATCCAAGATGTCCTTTAAGGTCAATGGATAAACACACTCGATTATATTGATACAATGGAATATTACTCAGTGATAAAAATGAATGCTCCCTCTAGTCACAAAATAAGCATACATCTTGCAAGATTACAGGTAATTGAAGTGAAGTAGTCTAAACACCCTGCATAAGTATAATTTCAATTATATGACTTCCTGGATTAGTACAAATAATAGAGACAATAGAATGAACACTGGTTTCAAGGGATTGGGAAAAGGGAAGGAAGGTTGAATAGGTGAATCAGAGAGCACTTTTTAGAGCAGTAAATCTATTTTGTATAATCCTATAATTATAGATACCTAACTTTATGCATTTTTTAAACTGACATTTACAAAAGACAACCCTCAAACAAAAGTTTAATTGTCAGGAGAATAGGAGTGCCAGAATGGAACACAAAATGCGATAAAACAATATAATTGTGTTACAATCATATGAAACATGTCTACTGAGGGGATGAGGGAAAAGGTGCTGAAATGGTAATACTAGATATGAATGGAGTCTGGAAAATAAAGGGGACACAAACTGTATTAGTAGTGTATTCTAATGGATAAAGCTTATCGTAACAGAGTGTAGGTTGACAATTTTATCACATCTGCACATGTATACTGAAATCAAGCCATTAAATAGATGATGACAAGTAAGGAGAGAAAGTTTTGCACTGCAGAATGGGTGGTTAAACATAAGTAAGGGGAGGACAGTAAATGTTCTACCTGTCAATGGTTTAGAGTGAAACACATCAGCATGATTAGGTTAACATAGATAGGTTACATGTAGACATATCTATGGGTCTGTGTATGTGCAGAACTTGGTAGACACGGAAATATTTTCTTTCTCTGTCTTTGGAGAGTGCCTAGATGTCCTAGTAACACGGAGCACACATAGTGACTGCACCTTTATTTTATTTATTTATTTATTTATTTTTAGCATTTTTAAAATTTTATCAATTAAAAAAATTACAAGAAAAAAACATTCCCAACACATACACTCAGCAATTCACAATATCATCACATAGTTGCATATTCATCATCACGCACCTTTATTTTAACACCATTCTTCAATAAAAGTTTTCTTGGAGAAATGGCTGACCCTAGACCTGGAATAGAAATATGCAGGAAGAGCCTGGAGCATCTTGTACCATCAGAAATTAAGTAGGTACTAAAATGAAGCATTCAATGGTCTGGATAAATCCAAGACCTTTATTTATTTATTTTTACATGGGCAGGCACCTGGAAACAAACCCGGGTCCTGTGGCATCGCAGGCAAGCATTCCTGCCTGCTGAGCCACCGTGGCCCAAGACCTTTACTTTAATACCATTCTTCAGTAAAAGTTTCCTGGGAGAAATGGCGACTCTAGACTTGGAATAGAAATATACAGGAAGAGCCTGGAGCATCTTGTACCACCAGAAATTAAATAGTACTAAAATGAAGCATTCAATGAGCGGAATAAATCCGAGAGACAAAGAGCACATCTGAAAGGTATCCCATTGCTGAAACGGAAATAATCTTCACAACAAAATAAATAAAGCAGTATTGTATCACAAACCAAAGTATAAAATAAAGATCATGAGTCTACAATGATTTAAAGAAAATATGTAATATATGAGTAAGAAGACAAAAATCTCCCATGCAGATGTATGCAAAGCTTTATGTAGATACTGTTGTCTCCAGAAGGTGAGTGGATTCCCACTCCTAAAGTACTAACTCCCTTCCAAAGGTAATATATGGAAAAACAGGAAAATGAGGAACTTTAAAGTGGGGAAACCTGACAAACATTGTTGATGAACGTCAACATCAACAGTGAAAACTGTCATTGGTGGGATGTGCCTTGGATACATAATGTAACAAAAACAGAATTTTAACTCTGGTGTCTTTCTCCATAACCAATAATCCCAGTCTAATCATGAAGAGCACATCAAACAAATTCCAACTCAGGGAAATTTTAGAAAATACCTTGCAGCACACTTGAAAAATATCCAGGTCATCAAAAACAGAGAGTCTGAGAAACAGTCATTTATAACCCCTACATGTAATGTGGTATTGGGATGGAAGGTGTTCAGAATAAGC
This sequence comes from Tamandua tetradactyla, assembly GCF_023851605.1. Taxonomy (NCBI): domain Eukaryota; kingdom Metazoa; phylum Chordata; class Mammalia; order Pilosa; family Myrmecophagidae; genus Tamandua; species Tamandua tetradactyla. The sequence continues at coordinate 87,925,072 of NC_135337.1, read as the reverse complement.
AAAAATGGGTGTGATTTTCTGTAAACTGTCTCTATATCCTTGTTATTTTTCAATATGTTTCACTCTGATTTTTAAATTTATTTATTTATTTATTTTTACATGGTCAGGCACAGGGAAGCATTCTCCCACTGAGCTACCATTGCACTGCCCCACACTGTTTTTTAAAATTAGATTTATGAAGAAATAAAATTATTAGTGAAATACAACATCTAGGAACAAACTCTGAGCTTCATTCCAGATGTGAGCATATGCCTTGGAAAAGAATATGACTCTGCTATAAGTCTCAATTTATCTCCCATTAGATCAGAGCAGAGATATCAATTTAATTTAATGATTGACAGAATTAAGAAAAAAATAATGATTATAACATCTCTGACATTGTGCTTAGTATTAATGAAGAATATTTTTATATACTGTAATTCAACCCCACCCATATTCATTCCTAAAACCTCCAAGCCCAATGTCACTGTGCAATTTCCAACCCTCATCACTTCCCCAGGAATTTGACAACAGAAACTGATTCAGAACTCTCCACATGGCAAGAATTTTCTTGAACATCACCTTTGATAAACTCTACACTGACTCTCCAATAACGTCAAACATAAATATTAATCTTGTGGACAAAACTCAAAGCTAACAGTTATCTGACTGCTGACAACCTTCCCCAGTTTATGTTGCTTTTCTTACACCCTCCCTACCATTGTTCATCAGATATTAAGGTCTACTTTTAAACTTGACCACACCCTACAAATGTATCAGTCGCACACTTGTGTCCCTGTCTTCTTTTCTTTGTGGGTTTTTATGCTCTATCCTCTTAGAATTGCTAATGTAAGGAAAATATTCCTCTGGCCAGGCTCAGAACAATTCTGAGTACCTTTGGGAAGCCTTCACAAACCTCAAGAGATGAGTCCAAACTTTGGATCCACTTCATCAGGACTTCAGTTTCCACCTCAGGATATTGCATGTGCTCATTTCTATGTTTGTTGCTGTATTTAGATGTAATGTCTTTGAAATAAAAAACTGTCTTGCTTATTTATTCTGAGAGTAAAACTTAGTGCCTACCAAGAAGGAATTAATGAATGGGTTTGTGTTGAATGATTTTAAGAAAAAATTGATGAATGTCATCCATAAGATACCTCCATGAAGGAAGCCCATGAGAGTGAGCTAAAATTAGATGAGACAGATCAGGGAAAGAAGATACTTTAGTGTATTCATCGTCTCCCTCGACCACAAGCTTTTTACCTGGGTAGGATTTGGACGATTATCTCTCTGTGTTATCCTTGTTGATGCCCCTAAAGTTACACTCAATAAACGGGGTCCTGAACTCATAATATGTCCGGCGCCGTCTCGCTCAGCTTCTGGTCCCCGGCCGGCGGAGGGAACAGGAGGGAGAGAGAGACAGACGCAGACAAATCCGCGCTGGTGAGAAACACAGATCCAAGACACGCAACGGTTGTGAGCACAGACCTTTACTGGAGTTAAGCTTGCATTCTCTGTTACAGGTTCCACGCGGGCCTAAGCACCCCACGGGGAGACAACCTCTGTGCGGCCGTCAGGTACGGCTCCCTGTGGGTCGTCTCCACCCACCCTGTCCGGGTAACCTCTTATATACTGTGCCCAAACCCAATAGGTTAGTGCCACGTATACAGAGGTGATTGGAAGATAGGGTTGGTGGGCGCGTACGTCATACGCGGAAACAGGATGCGGGCGCCATCTTGACTCACTCGATGGGCGGGGGGAACTCTAGAGCAGGCTGCAGCGCGACCACTAGGCCCAACCCGGGAGGCGGCTCTCCACAATAATACATTCTGGACCCTTTTGACCAGACTCTGACTCACCCAGAAATTATCAAAAAATATTCTGAGTTCACCAATGCTGAGTCTTCCCTGAATGATGGATGAAGTTGGAAGCTCTGCTCCCAGGAAGGGCAGGAAGATGTAAATACTCTTGAGGTCTCTAGAAGGTAAATTTATGTTTCCACCTCAGCAGAGATTGGTAAACTAGGCTTGAAACAGTGTAGGCAAAGCATTTATGTTTCCATGCTTTTATGAATTTATTCCCATTAGCCTCATTAATGAAGTGTTCTTTTGTCTATGTGCTCCCTAAGATATTTAGGTCTCTGGAGGGAAAAAAAGGTAAGAAAGGGAGAAAGCTGTGGAGCATCTTGTTCATCTCTTATCCCAGTAGACTCTCACTGTACATATATATGAAGGAAAAACTGTCCTTCACATATATGTACAGTTTATAATATTCACAGGTAAGCATGAAATATTTCTCTCTCAAGAAATATTAAAGGGAGTTCTGCAGGCTGAAAGGAAAAGAGAGGAGAGAGAAGCCTGGAGGAGAGCATAGAAAGTAAGTGTAACTAAGAGGAAAAAAGAAAGGCAAATATAAGGATGACATGCAAAATTAAAGGATAAAATATTTGATGCAATTATTGCCTTTAGAACAATAACACAGCATGAATAGATTAATGCACTCATCAAAAGATGCAGATTGGCAGAAGGCAGGAAATGTATGATCTGTCTAAAGGCTTTCTTTAGACCAAAGGAAACAAAGAGATTGGCAGTGAAACCTTGGAAGAACATGTTCCAAACAAACTGTAACCAAAAAGAGCTAGGGGAGCTATCTTAATATTGGACAAAGTAGACTTCAAATGCAAAACTCTTATATGAAACAAATAGGACAGATTGTATTAATGAAAGGGACAGTTCCCCACAAAGAAATCAAATTATAAATATTTATGATCCTTACCTGAGAACAGTAAATATAAAAGTTCAGTAACTAGCAAACTGCAGTGAGAAATAGACATCATTTTAATAATACTTGGATACTTCAATTCAGCACTCTCATCAATACACAGAATATCTAATCAGTGTATAAATAAGGAAAGCAAAAACCGGAATACTATGGTAAATCAACCAGACTTAACAGATATATAGCGAACAATGGACACCCAAGCAGCAGGACATATATTCTCCTCAAGATCCCCTGTTCATTCTCCAAGATGTACTGCATGTTGCATTGCAAAAAGGTTTCAGTATATTTAAAAAAATTAAAATTATCTAAAGCACTTTCTCTGAATGCAATGTATTTAACATGGAAACCAATAAAAACAGAAGAACTGGAAAATTCACATATTTTGTAGAAGTTAAGCAAGACACACAAGCAATCTATGGGTCAAAGAAGAAATTCCAAGAGAAATCAGTAAATACTTGAGAACATATGCAACCAAAAACAGATATCAAAACAGATGTGATTCAGCGATGTCAGTGCTGAGAGGGATATTTATGACCCTAAATTCCTGTATTATAAACTAAGAAAGAGCAAAAACCAATGATCTAATATAACACCTGGGAGAACTAGAAAAAAGAATGGGAAATTGATCCTAACCAAGTAGAAGCCCACAGTTCACTATGGGCTGTTCTGAATTAATCTGTATAAACTGGGCTATGAGTTGAAGAAGAGATTCAACATACAGCTACTCTACACTAAAATGGAGAATCTGATTGCCATAGCTACCTATCAAAATACTCAAATGACCACAATTCACTAGAAGATTTGAAGATATATGAAGAAACAGGAAGACATGACTCATTGAAAGGAAAAAATAAATACAACTTCAAAGAGGTGCTGACATTGGAAGAACTAATCAAAGACATCAAGTGAACTCTTCTATATAGGTTCACTGAACTAAGGGAAAACATGGACATAGAACTCAAGCAATGCAAGAAGGTGATGCATGAATAAAAAATTAATAATTTTGAAAAGGCAGTTTGGTACTTCCTTAGGAAGTTAAGTATAGAATTGCTGTGTGATTCAGAAATCCCTTTACTAGGAATATATTCAGAAGAACTGAAAACAGGGACACTAATGGACATTTGCACACCAATGTTCATAGTGGCATAATGATGGAAACAACCCAAACATCTATCAATGGACAAGAGGCTAAAGAAACTGTATTATATACATATGATGGAATACCAGGCAGCTGTAAGACAGAATAAAGTCATGAAGCATGCAACAACGTGGATGAATCTTGAGGATAATTTGTTGCACAAAATGAGCCAGAAACAAAAGGACTAACCCTGTATTGTCTCACTAATATGAAATAACTATAATGAGCAAACCCTGAGAGTTGAGGTTGAGGAACACAGGTTGTCAAGAGATAGAAAGAGGGTCGAATTTGGGCACTTGATGTTGAAGGAGTACAGAATATTCAACAGGATTGATAGTCAAAATCCAGAAATGGATACTACAATACTGTGTGATGGTTGCACAATATTGTAAATTAAATGAACAAAGCTGCATGCAAGCATGGTTGAAAGTGGAAGTCTAGGGGCTTATACAACACCAGAAGGAAAGATAGAGGATAAAAACTGGGCTGTATAACTTAGCAATACATAGAAAATTTTTACATGAGGGAGAATAAATTAATTTCACCATTGCAAGGTGTTAAGAAATAGGATGGTATACAGAACAATTACAATGAATGCAAACTAGGATATAGTTATTAGTAACATTGCAATATTTAATTAATTGTTAGAAAAAGCAAGATACACAAATAAATGTTAGCAGAGGAAAATATAAGGTGGGTTAAGGGATTCTTGTAATTTCTTTGTGTTTAACTTCTTGCTTGGCAAAGAATTGGAAATGTTCTCATATAGATTGGGGTGGTGAAAGCATAACCATGTGAGTATAGTGGAACATACTGATTGTTTACTTAGGATGGATTGTACTTAAATTACTTAGGGAAAACATGGGAAAAAAAGATATTTTGATAAACGTTTTGTAAACAAACAGAAGGATCCAAGTGCTACAGAAATGTGGAAAGAGAGAGATATATGTGCTCATTGTTCTTAGGGAAGTAGAATGGAGCAGCCCCTCTGGAGGGCAGTGTGGTGGAGGCCACAGGAGGCCAAATATACAGTTGCCATAGGATCCTGCAAACCTGTTATGAGGTATTTCCATTGAAGAACTGAAAGGAAGAATTTGAATAGACATTTGTACACTGGTGTTTACGGTGGCAGTTTTTGTGATTTGCAATGGATGGAGATGGCCTAAGGGTACTCGGCTGATAAACAGAAGGTCACACTGTGGTGTAGCATTCAATGGAACATTGAGAGGCTGCAAGAAGGAATGAAGTTTCAGACAAGTAACTAGGTAAATGAAACTCGAGGACAGTATGTGGAGTAAAATAAGCCAGGAACCAAAAGATACATAGTATAACACTTCACTAATATTGACTAACTATGATGTGCAAATTTAGAGAATTGGCCTCCAGAGCATAGGTTATCAATAGAAGGACTATTGTAAAATCTCCTAGATTGTAAGCTCTTATAGCAGTCACACCTATTCCTGAGTTTTAACTGCTATTTCTAAATTCTTAAGTGCTGAGTTCATTGTGTATAACCTGATCCTCCGCAAAATTTGGGTATCTGTGCAACACCGAAGTTTGAAAGAGATCTGAAGCTATGAGAGCTAATATTACCCCATACACCAATTGTTACAAAAGCTGAAAAAGAGACAGATTTCAATTAGATATATGAAGGAAGATGATGTGGTTAGGACTTGGGTAATTTAGACTAAAGGGTAAAGAATGATAACAGTGTATTTTAAAACATCAACTTCTGTATGATACAAAAAGAAAAGCTGTTTATTTGGCAAAAGTTTATATTTTCAATAGCACAGCAGATAATTTAACTTGTATGGTCAGTTTACTCAATAATCCCTAATCTCAGGGAATCTTGAATAGTGAGTGAGAACTTGTTGGTTTGTGGAGTTTGGTGTGATGTGTTGAAACGTCCCAGAGTAACCTGGGCAGAAGATAAAAAGATTTGCAAAATTCCCTTGAAGCACTGGGGGAAAACATGGAAATATTAAGCTTCTCCACGTAAGGAAGACCTGATATTGTCAGAAGCATTGGGTACTACCAATTTAATAGGACAAGACCTTGATCTTGGGATTTGCCCTTACTGAAACATATTTCTGCAAAGAAGCTAAAACTGCTTATAATCATACCTAAGAGTCACATGGAGGGAACTTCTTTTGTTGCTCAGATGTAGCTTCTCTCTTTAAGATTTCTCCACAGACAAACTGACTGCATTCCACCTAGATGGGACATGACCTCCAGGGCTGTAAAACTCCCTGGCAACATGGAACATGACTCCTGGGGATGAGCCTGGCCCAAGCATCATAGGATTGAGAAAGAATTCCTGACCCAAGGGGGGAAGAGAAATGATGCAAAATAAAGATTTAGTGGCTGAGTGATTTCAAGTACAGTCAAGAGGTCATTCTGAAGGTTATTCTTATGCATGAAATAGATATCCGTATTCATTATTTTTTTGGGTATTGGACAAACTAGGGGGAAATACCTGAAACAAAATGTAGTTTGGTCTTGAAGATGATTGTATAATATATGCTTTTTACCATGTGAGGAGTGATTGTGAAAACCTTGTGACTGACACTATCTTTATCTAGTGCATGAACAGATGAGTAACAGCATAAAGACAAAAATAAATAATAAGGGGGAAAGGGGGAGGGATGTTTTGAATGTTCTTTTTTACTTTTATTTTTACTCTTATTTTTATTGTTTATGGAGTAATAAAAATGTGTGAAAATAGTGTGTGATGATCCATGCACAGCTATATGATGATACCGTGAACACTGATTGTATGCCTTGGATGATTATATGGTATGTGAATATATGAAAATAACATTGCATTTAAAATAGCAAATTGAACAATACAAGTGCTGGAAAAAATGTGGAGGGACACTATTGGTAGGAAAATTGAATGGTGCAGTCCCTCTGGTGGGCAGTGTGCTGGTTCCAATAGGAGGCTAAATATAGGGTTGTCATGTGATCCTGCAATCCCAGTATTAGGTATACAGGTGGAAGAACTGAAATCAGGGTGATGAATAGACATTTGCACACTGGTGTTCACGGCAGCAATATTCATGATTTGCAATGAATGGAGGTGGCCTAAAGGTATATTGACTAAGGATCAGAAGTGCAAACTGTGGTGCATACATATGATGGCATATTGAGCAGCTTCAAGAAGGAATGAAGCTGTTAGTCATGCAACAAGGTGAATGAAACTTGTTCTAGTTTGCTAGCTGCTGGAATGCAACATACCAGAAATGGAATGGCTTTTAAAAGGGTGGATTTAATGAGCTGCTAGTTTACAGTTCCAAGGCTGAGAAAATATCCCAATTAATACAAGTCCATAGACATGTCCAATTTAAGACATCCAGGTAATGATACCTTGGTTCAAGAAGGCCAGTGATGTTCAACATTTCTCTCTCAGCTAGAAGGGCACATGGTGAACATGGCGGTGTCTTCTGGCTTTCACATGGCTCTACCAAAAGAGGGACTCTCTCCAAAATGTTTCCTCCTTTAAAGGATTCCAGCAAGGAACTCCACCTTCAGTGGGTGGAGACACGCCTCCATGGAAATCATCTAATCAGAAGTTACCACCCACAATTGGGTGGGTCACATCTTCATAGAAACAATCAAAATGCTCCCACCCAGCAATATTGAATGAGGATCAAAGGGCATGGCTTTTCTGGGGTCCAACACAGATTCAGACCAGCACAAAACTTGAGGACATAATATTGAGTAAAATAAGCCATCAATGAAGGGCAAATATTGTATGGTGTCTGTCCTGGTTTGAAAGGATTACATACCCTAGAAAAGCCATGCTTTAATCCTGATCCATCTCGTGGAGGCAACCATTTCTTTTAATTCCTGAATAGGGCATGAGATCTTGTTTTTCTGTACAGATTAACATAAACCCTGATACATTCCATATATTTTGGGCAGAAAATAAAACAGAGTTTGCAAATCCCCTTGAGGGACTGGGAAAATGTTGACGAATTAAACTTCCCCATC
>NC_135337.1:87509342-87552213 GCF_023851605.1 Tamandua tetradactyla | reverse complement strand
CTAACATACCCTAGGTAGTATATAGGGTCTTAAGAAAGGATATTTTATAAAGCATGTCATGAGTGAGTGATGGAAATCATTACAACTCTGCTATAGACCTTTGATCTTTACTTCAATTACTGTTCTAGTGATTCCTGTTTTTCACTCAGACACAAAATCCTCATGGATTTTATCAGTAGAGTAGTTCCCTTCCCCAGGTTTCTTAAAATACAGGGCAAAAGAAATTATTCAAACTGAATTGAGGAGACAATTTTTTCTCATAAACAATTGAATTCTATTCTTGAAGAATCTGTACATGACTACAAGAAAAAATCAACAATATGTTTGCTATTGGTGAAGCAAGTGGAATATTAGGTTTTATTTATTTATTTATTTATTTATTTATTTATTTATTTATTTTTGGCATTGGCAGGCTCCAGGAATCAAATTATTTTTTTTATTTTAAAGGTAAAACTCGAAGAGCGATATTAAGATATCAATTTCAGTAATAGAAATTTACATGAATTGTGTGAGGGATAAACACCAGGTTACAAAGGGAAATATTTTTCCTGGAGAAATAGGGAGTTGATGGATGTCTTCAAAATATCAATGTTTTATTATTTAGAAGGAAGAGAACACTAATTTTGAGTGAGCTCTGATCTCTTTAATTTTATTGTATTGTGTAAATTTAACAAATTCTTTTTTGGAATTCTAATATGAAAACCATTTGAAGAAAGTTTGCTTCAATTAAAAGAATAATTTTTCAGATCAGAGGATGAATAAAGACTTTCAGGACCAAAAGTTTTTTTCTTTAATTAAGACACAGTTAAGGAGCCATCACAGAGCACTTAGCTCTTAGTTTGTACCATAATAATGTAGCCAGTGTCAATGTGTGCATATGTCCAACATAGAAACAATGAACCTTCCAGCTCTACCAAAAACTGAGTTTTCAAAGGATGCAAATGATGGAGCAACATTATTCGATGAGAAGACCAGCAATGCATCTCCTCATGCTCTCCCCCAGAGTCAACATTCCTGTTTCCCCTCACTTCCATATTTACCTTTGATCAGAGTCTCAGGGAATTGAATGACAGCATGAAGCACACAAGCATATGCACCATGGGTGTCCCAGGAGAAGAAGGGAAGGGAAAAGGGGAAGAAAGAACATCTGAGGAACGGATGTCTGAAAAATTCCCAGTTCTTATGAAAGTCATAAATAGATATGTTCAAGAAGTGCAATGTACTCTAATCAGAATCAATCCTAATAGACCTACTGTACAGCATATACTAATGAGAATGCGAATGCTGAAGATAAGAGGAGAATCCTGAAAGCAGCAAGATAAAAGCAATTCACCATATACAAAGGAACTGCAACAAGGTTAAGTGTCAATTTTTCATCAGAAACCATTTAGGCAAAAAAGCAATGGTATGATATATTGAAGGTACTGAAAGAGAAATACTCCCAGCCAAGAATTCTTTGTTTGGCAAGCTGTCTTTCAAAAATGAAGATGAGTTGAAATATTCAAAATTTTTATATATTAAGAGTGGAGACAGTTCATCAACAAGAGAACTTCCTATAAGAAACACCGCTAATAAATACTGCTGAATGGAGGTCTGCACACTGAAAGAAAAAAGAAGGAGAGAGAGACTTGGAGGGGAGTGTGGAAATCAATATTATCAGCATGTGTAATTAAAATGGTAGAAAGAGACAAAAATAAGACTTGATGTAAAACCCAAAGAATAAAATAGTTGAAATGAGTACTACCTTCACTGTAATGACCTTGAATGTGAATGGATTAAATCCCCTATCAAAAGACACAGATTGATAGAATGGGTAAAATAGTCTGATCTATGAATATGCTCTCTGCAAAAGAATCGCCTTAGACTCAAGGACACAAAGAGGTTTAAAATGCAAGATTGGAGAAATATACTCTACACATACAGTAATAAAAAATGTGAGGCGGTAGCTATACTTATATTAGACAAAATAGATTTAAAGGCACAAATATAAGAGACAAGGAAGGACAGTTTATAGTAATAAAAGGTGCAATCCACTAAGGAGAAATAGCAATCAATATTTATGCATCTAAACAAGATGCCCCAAAATACAGGAGGCAAACACTAACAAAACTGAAGGGAGAAATTGACATCATTACAATAATATATGCAGAATTTAATAAAGGACTTTCTCCAATACATGGAAATATCTTGACAAAATATCAACCAGGAAACTGAGGACTTGAAAAATATGATAAATGAGCAAGTTCTAATACACATAGACAGAACATTGCCCTCCAAAAAAGCAAGATTTACATTCTTAATTGCTCATCGATCATTCTCCAGGATGGTTCACATGTTTGGTCACAAAACTAGTCTCAATAAACTTACAGAGATTGAAGTTATACAAAGCAGTTTCTCTTACCATAATAGAATGAACCTGGAAATAAACAACAGGGAGAGAATGGGAAAATTCACAAGTATATGGAGGTTAAAGAATGCACTCTTAAACAACCCATTGGTCAATGAAGAAATTGCAGAAGAAATCAGCAAATACTCAAGGCAAATGAAAACAAGAACAAAACATATAACTTTATGGGATGCCATGAATCAGTACTAAGAGGGAAATTTATAGCCCTAAATGACTATATTAAAAAGGAAGGAGTTAAAATCAAAGACCTAAGTGTACATTATCAAGAACAGCAAACTAACCCCAAAGTAAGCAGGATGAAAGAAATCACAAAGGTTAGAGTAGAAATAAAAGAAATTGTGAATAAAAAAACAATAGAATTAATGAAACTAAAAGTTATTCTTTGAAGAGATGAATAAAATTGACAAAACCTTAGCTAGACTGACAAAAAAAGAGAGAAAATGCAAATAAGTAAAATAAGAAATGAGTGGGGTGACATTACTGCTGGCCACACAGAAACAAAAAGAATAATAAGAAGATATTGTGAACAACTGTATGCCAAGGTATTAGACAATGTAGATGAAATGAGAAATTTCCTAGGAACACATAAAGTACCTGTACTGACTCTTGAAGAAACAGAAGACTTCAATGAACAAATTACAAATAAAGAGATGGAACCAGTCATCAAATTCTTCCCAACCACGAAAACCCAGGATCAGATGGCTTCATGGATGAATTCTACCAATCATTCCAAGAAGAATTAACACCAATCCTGCTGAAATTCTTCCAAAAAATTGGAGAGAAAGGAACACTACTAAATCATTCTTTGAAACCAGCATCACCCTAATACTAAAGCCTGGTGAAAATACTGCAAGAAAAGAAAATGGCAGACCAGTTGAATATAGATACAAAAATCTTCAGCAAAATACTTGCAAATTGAATCCAACAGCACACTGAAAGAATTATACAACCCGATGAAGCGGATATTGTACCAAGTATGCAAGTGTGGTTCAGCATAAGAAAATCAATTAATGCAAAACATTACATTAACCAAATGAAGGGGAAACTTACACGATCATTTCCACTGCTTTAGAAAAGGTATTTCTATAGCATCCTTTCTTGATAAAATCACTTCAAAAAGTAGAAGTGATTCTCTCTACGTGAAAAAGGCATATATGAAAAACATGCAGATTATCTCATACCAAGTGGTGAAAGACTAAAAGCTTTCTCTTTAAGATGGGAAACAACAAAAGGATGCCCAGTGTCACTACTGTTATACAGCTTTTTTGTGGGACCTAATTATCATGGCACCAAACAAAAGTATTGGGTGGCTTTGTGTATTGACTGCAACTGTGTCCACAGAAGAGTTTGCTTCTGGGTCCCTCAATCTGGAACTTACCTGGGGCAGTGAAGCAGGTTGAGCAGAGCCACAGCAAGACTTGTGGTAAAAGTGAATGCACAATGGTGAAACCAGACCATGGAGTGGAGTTGAGCTGACCAGAGCTTTTGGGGCTGGATGCCTGGAATAAGACAAAGAAAACAGTCAATCATCCTGGGAAGAAAAATTAAGAAAAGAAACTCCTTTTCTCAAGGTGAAAGTTTGCGGATATTGGGTAATTCTTGAAAGTTGCTATTTATCTCTAGTTAAAGATAAAAGATTCAGAAATAACCTGAGAAAAGCTAACACTTTAGTATCGGTTGTTTTATAAACTGGGCTGTGTTTTGAAGAAGAGATTCAACATACAGCAAACTTATACAAAATCCTTCGAATTGAGGGAGACTATGATGGCCAGAGTTATCCATCAAAATATTCAAATGCCAAAACTTCATTAGAAGACTTCAAGGCATACAAAGAAACAGGAGGATATGATCCATTGAAAGGAAAAGAAAAAAACATGAAAGGCAGACTTTGGAAGAAGTAATCTAAGACATTAAGTCAACTCTTCTAAATAAGTTCAATGAATGAAGGGAAGATATGGACATAGGAAATCCAGAAGATGATGCACGAAGAAAAGGAAGAATTAGAACTTTTGAAAAGGAATCAAATAGAAATTTTGGAGGTGATAAATGCAATATTGGAAATTACAAAAATAATATATTGAATATTATAGGGTAAAGATTTTCAACAGCAGGTTAGAACAGACAGAAGAAAAAAATCATCAAACTAAACTGAACATAAACTGAAATAATACTTTCTGAGGAGCAGAGAGAACAAAGAATGAAAGAAAGGAAGGAATGTCTAAGGGATTTGTTTGGGTGATATGAGGAGTACCATCAGATGCATTATGGGAATCCTAGAGGCAAAAAGATAGATCAATAACAGAAAGACTATTTGAAGAAACAGTGGTTGACTACTTTCTCAAATTGATAAAATACATGTATATACGAGTTGAACAAGGTCATGGAACTCTAAGCAGGGTAAACCCACTTAGAGGCATACCATAATCAAATTTTTAAGGGCAAAAGATAAGGAAACAATTCTGAAAGCATTAAGGGAGATGTATCTTGACACATACAAGGAAAACAGAAAAATTGTCAGCCAAGAATTGTATGTCAGACAAAATTGTCCTTCAAAAATGTAGAAGAATTTGATATTTTCTGACAAACAAAGCTTAAGGAACTGTCAGATTTAGACCTGCCCTAAAGAAATGCTATAAGGAGTTTTCCAGTTTGGGAGGAAAGGACACTAGTGAGTATCTTGGAACCATCTGAAGAAAATGGACCTCTAAGTTAAAGTAAATACATAGGTTAATATGAACAACTATACTATTGTATTTTCAGAGTGTAACTCTACTTATTATTTCTTACAACATCCAGAATACATGTATAAGACATAATCATATTTCTATGTTATTAGATAAGAAACATAGAGAGAGGTAAAGTTTGATGGGAAAAACTTTAAGGAAGGAGACAAAGGGGTTCAGGTGCATAGATTGTGTGTGCTAGTAAATTTAAATTAGGATCATTTCAAACTATTGTGCTATTGCTTTTGGATGTGAAGTATAAACCCCATGGTGACATCATAGAAAATTTCTAAGATATATTCTTTATATAAAATGAGAAAGGGATAAATTTGTATCACTACCATAAATCAGCTACACATAAATGACAACAGTATTATAGGAAATGAGAGACAAAAATGTGTAAGATATACAAGACTCTAGTGACAAAATGACTAAAATATGTCTTTCTTTATCATTAACAGCTCTATTTGTAAGTGACTTCAATTCTTCATTCAAAAGATAATGATTAGCAGAATGGATGAAAAAGCATGACCTAATTATATGTTACTTATAAGAGGCAAAACCTAGACCCAAAGACACAAATAGATGGAAAGTGAGAGGTTGGAAAAATATTCCAATCAAACTGGAACCAAAAGGGAGTTGGGATGGCTATGCTAATATCTGATAAAAGGGAATTCAAAGCAAAAGCAGGTACAAGAGATAAAGTGAAGGGTGGTCTATATTGATAAGTGGGTCAATACCCTAAAAAGAGTAAATAATTAAAAACATATATGAATCTTATGCATGCATGTAAAAATATGTGAAGTAAACATTGGTGAAACAGAAAGAAGAAATAGATGGTTGGTGATTTTATTACATTACTTCCATTAATGGATAGAACACCTAGACAGGACATCAACAAGGAAAGAGAAGACTTGGACAATATCCACACCTAACAGATATATACAGAATATTCCAACCAACAAGGAAAGACTATATATTTTCTTCAAGTGCATATGTAAAATTCTCTAGTATATGTCACATATTAGTTAACAACAGAAGCCTCAATATACTTAGAAAGACTGAAATTATGTAAACCATCTTCTCTGACCACAATGGAATAAGGGTAGATGTCAATAACTGAACAAAACTAGAAAATACACAAATATTTGGATTTTAAGCAACACAGTCTTAAACAGTCAAAGGGTCAAAAATTAATCACAGCAGAAATCAAGAAATACTTTCAGACAAATGAAAAGGAAAACACAACATACCAGAACTTATAGGTTACAGTGAAATCAATGGTCAGAGGGAAATTAATAGCTATGGAGACCTATACTAAAAACAAAGAAGGGCAACAGATCAATAACCGAACTGCACATCTGAAGGAACTAAATGTCTTTTTGTTTCTGATATTTCATTCAACATACACTCCTAAAGGTTCATTCACCTAGTTGCATACCTCACAACTTCATTCCTTCTTGCTGCAGCTCAATAGTCCATTGTATGTATACACGATGGTTTTCCCCCTTCCATTCCTCAGTTGTTGTACCCTAGGCCACCTCCATCCATTGTGGATTGTGAACACCTCCACCATGGACACCAATGTGCAAATGTCCATTCGTGTGCCCACACTCAGTGCCCCTCATTTTTGAAGGATAGTTTTCCTAGTATAGAGTTCTTCCTTATCTCTCCAGAATTTTGAATGTATCATACCACTGCTTCTAGTCTCCATGGTGTCTGCAGAGAAATCCATATATAGTCTTACTGAGTATCTCTTGTATGTAATGGATTGCTTTTCTCTTGCTGCTTTCAAAGTTCTCTCTTAGTCTTTGACATTTGGCAATCTGCTTAGTAACTGTCTTCAAGCAGGCCTATTTGGATGTATGCTGTTTGTAATATGTTGTACTTCTTGGATTTGTAATTTTATGTCTTCCATAAGAGATGAGAAAATTTCAGTGATTATTTCCTCCATTATCTTTCTACTCCTTTTCCATTCTCTTCTCTTTCTGGGATACATTATAACACGTACATTTTTGTGCTTCATGATATCATACAGTTCCATGAGGCCCTCCTCATATTTTTCCATTCTTTTAACCTATATTCTCTTTTGTTTGTCAGATTTCAGATGTTCTGTCATATAGGTCACTAATCCTTTCTTCTGTCTCTTCAAATCTATTGTTGTAGGTCTCCATTGTTTTTTCACCCCTTCTCTTGCCACTTTCATTCCCATAAGCTCTGTGATTTGTTTTTTCAAATTTTCGGTTCTTCTTTGTGTTTGCCCAATATCTTCTTTACATCCTCTGTCAATCCATTGATTTGATATTTTTTAAACTTTTTTATTGTGTAGTATAGCATATATAGAAAGTAAAGAAATAAAAAAGCATTCTTCAGAAAGTGGTTACAGGACAAATCCTAGAGTTTGTCATGGGATACCATACAATCCTCTCATATTTTTCCTTCTAGTTGCTCCAGAATATAGGCAGCTAGAGGGCTTAAATACTTTTTTATCATCACAGTTGACTTTTCTCCTTCTTTTTATTTTGTAAAAAATAACATATATACAAAAAAGCTATAAATTTCCAAGCACAGCACCACAATTAGTTGTAGAGCATATTTCAGACTTTGACATAGGTTACAATTTCACAATTTTAAGTTTTTATTTCTAGGTGCTCTAAAATATTGGAGACTAAAAGAGATATCAATTTAATGATTCACCACTCATATTAATTTGTTAAGTCCCATCTTTTATGTAAAATTTCACCTTCAACTTTGACCTTTCTGCATCTCTTTTTTTAACTCTCCATCATTCCCTCCACCCTAGTCCCTGGTAATCTGTAGTTTCTGAATCTATGAATTTGATATTTTCATTATTTAATATCAGTGAGATCATACAATTTTTGTCCTTTTTGTCTGGCTTATTTCACGCAACATGATGTCTTCAAGACATCCATTTTGTCACATGTAGCAATTTCATTCAACTTTGAAATGGAATATTACAACTGAATAATATTCCATTGTATTTCTGCATCTCTTTTAAGGGGTGTTTGGTTATGGCAATTTTAAATTTTTGATATTGGAAGGTTTTGTCACTAATATGGCATAGGGAGATGGGACCATCTGATGTTTTGGAGAGAGTGGGTTAGGTTTCAGGAGTTATCTGGACCAGGGACACATCTAGAGGTTGCAGGTTTTTGGCAAGTTACTCTAGTGCCTGAAACACTTGTGGAATCTTCAAAATTGCCCTAGGTGTTCTTTAGGCTTGGCTGTAATGTTCCTGGTTGGGAGTTGTTTGGTTATGATATGTAGTGAGGTCTACCTGAAGCTTGAGTAAGAGCCTCTCGACTCTGTTTGAATTCCCTCTGCCACTGACACTTTATTAATTACACTTCTTTTCCCCCTTTTTGTCAGGATGGAGTTGTTCATAGTGCCAGGTCGGGATTCATCCTTGAGGGTCTTCTCCCACATTGCCAGGGAGATTTGCACCCTGGATGTAGTGTCCCATGTTGGGTGGAAGGCAATCATTTCACTTGCAGTGTAGGACTTGAGAGACTGAGGTCACATCTGAGCAACAACAGAGGTCCTCCAGAAGTAACTCTTAGGTATGCCTATAGTCTAAACTTCTCTGCTACCTACATAAGCTTCACAAGAGTAAGCCTCATGATCGAGGGCATGGCCTTTTGATTTGGGTATCCCTAAAGTTTGTCACAGTATCAGGGGGTTTCCTCATGGTAAGTTTTAATAGTTTCATATTCCTTCTCCCCTCCCTCAGGGCACTTTGCCAATACTTTTTGATTATCTGTTTAATATACTCTAGGATGTTTCTAGGTATTACAGTAATATACCCTAAGGATTAAAGGACTTCTTTCTTATTCTGTGTGTCCTGTGTTTCAATTGTTCAAATGAGCTATACAGACAGGTTGAAGTAGAATATGCACTACAGAATATTTCAATTCCAGATCAAAGGAAGCTTTCTTCCACTGGTCTCAAAGAGTATGCATTGTTCTGAAATATAGACACTGTCCTTCTTGCCCCTATATTCTGAATTACTTTAACCCCAACCTGTTCAGTTTCATTCTTATCTCTAAATATCAGGTTATATATACATATATATATATATATATAACAGCCTCTCAAAATCCAGAAAGAATAATCACCACTCTGGACTTAATTTGTCTGCTCTAAGAGTTTACAATCTAGGTCCCTGTTTTCTTATAAGCATTTTCTGAATGTGACCATACCATTGTTGTTCTTCTGTTTCTGGCTTATTTTGTCTCACCAAACGTCCTACATGTTCATTCATATCATTGCATGCCTCACGACATTGTTTCAGGACATCACTTTGCCTTACTGATACATAACATTCCATTGTATGTATATACCACATTTTGTTGATCCACTCGTTTGTTGGTGGGCATTTGGTTTGTTTCCATCTTTTGGCGATTGTGAATAATGCTTCTATGAACATCAGTGTGCAACTGTTTGTGTCCTTGCTTTCAGTTCTTGTTATATGTCAAGTAGTGCTATTGTTGGGTAATATGGCAGCTTGGTATTTACTTACCTAAGGAATGGCCAAACAGTCTTCCATACTGGGCCCACCATTGTACCA
Source organism: Tamandua tetradactyla (assembly GCF_023851605.1). Classification (NCBI taxonomy): domain Eukaryota; kingdom Metazoa; phylum Chordata; class Mammalia; order Pilosa; family Myrmecophagidae; genus Tamandua; species Tamandua tetradactyla. The sequence continues at coordinate 87,542,495 of NC_135337.1, read as the reverse complement.
GCAGTGTATAAGTGTCCCAGTTTCTCCACAACCTCTCCAACATGTATAGTTTCCTGATTGTTTAATAGCAGTCATTCTTATACATGTGAGGTGGTGTCTCATTGTGGTATTGATTTGCATTTCCATTATACCCAGTGAAAATGAGCATCTCTTCATGTGCTTTTGAGCCATCTGTATATGATCTTCAGAAAAATGCCTATTCCTATGTTTAGCCAATCTTATAATTTTATTGTTTGGTCTTTTGTTGTTGAGTTGTATGATTTTTTTGTATATACAGGAAATCAAACCTTTGGCTGATATGTGATTTCCAATGTTTTCTCCCATTGAGTTTGCTGCCTCTTCACCTTTTTGACAAAGTCTTTTGAGGTGCAGAAGCATTTGATTTTGAGGAGTTCCCATTTATCTATTTTTTCTTTTGTTGCTTGTGCTTTGGGTGTAAAGTTTAGGAAGTACCTTCTGTTACTAGGGCTTGAAGATGTTTCCCTACATTTTCTTCTAGAAGCTTATGATGCTAGTTCTTATATTTAGCTGTTTGATTCACTTTGAGTTAATTTTTGTGTAGGGTGTAAGATAGGGGTCCTCTTTCATTCTCTTGGCTATTGATATCCAGTTCTTCCATGCCCAATTTTACAACAGCCTATTTTGTCCCAGCTTAGAGGATTTGGGGGCCTTGTCAAAAATCAGTTGCCCATAGATTTAGGGGTCTATTTCTGCACTCTCAATTTGATTCCATTGGTCAATGTTTCTTGTTTGTGCCAGTACCATGCTGTTTTGACCACTGTGGCTTTACAATAGGTTTTAAAGTCAGGGTATGTTAATCCTCCCACTTTTTTCTTCTCTTTTAGCATGCTTTTAGCTATTCAAGGTCTCTTTCCCTTCCACATGAATTTGGTAGTTAGCTTTCCAAATCTTCAAAGAAGGTTGTTGGAATTTTGATTGATACTGTGTTGAATGTGTAGATCAATTTGGGGAGAATAGACACCTTAGCTATATTTAGCCTTTCTGTCCATGAGCAGGGAATGTCTTTCTACCTATTTAGATCTCCTTTGTCTTCTTTTAGCAACGTCTTCAGTGTACTATTCTTTTACATCCCTAGTTAAGTTCATTCCTAAGTATTTGATTCTTTTATTTGTTATTTTGAATGTAATTTTTTCCTTAACTGACTCCTCAGCTAGTTCATTGCTTGTGTATGGAAGTGGTACTGATTTTTGCACATTAATTTTATATCTGCCACCTTGCTGAATTTGTTTATTAGCTCAAGTAACTTTGCTGTAGATTTCTCCCAATCTTCCAAGTATAGTATCATATCATCTGCAAATAATGAGAATTTTACTTCTTCTTTTCCAGTTTGGGTACCTTTTATTTCTTTGTTCTAGAAATTAGCTAAAACTTCTAGCAGAATGTTGAATAATGGTGTTGACAGTGGCATCCTTGTTGTTTACCTGACCTTAGGGGGAAGGCTTTCAGTCTCTCTTCATTGAGTATGATGTTGTCTATCGGTTTTTCATATATCCCCTTTATCATATTGAGACAGTTGCCTTTGATTCCTATTTTTTGGAGTGCTTTTATCAGAAGAGGAAGCTGAATTTTGTTGAATGCTTTTTCAGTATCAATTGAGATGATCATGTGATTTTCACTTTTGATTTGTTAATGTGTTATGTTACATTAATTGATATTCTTATGTTGAACCATCCTGGTATAAACCTCACTTGGTCATGCTGTATAATTCTTTTAATGTGTTGTTGTATTTGATTTACTAATATTTTATTGAGAAGTTTTGCATTTATCTTCATTATGAAGACTGGCCTCTAATTTTCTTTCTTATATCATCTTTTCCCAGTTATGGCATTAAAATGATATTAGCTTCTCCAACGAATTAAATTTCAAATGTAAAACAGTTAAGAATGACAAAGAAGGATACTATGTTTTAATAAAAGTACAATTCAGCATGAAGACATAACAATCATAAATATCTATGCACCATACCAGAATGCTCCAAAATACATGTGGCAAACAGTGAAAACACTGAAAAGAGAAATAGACACATCTAGCATAATAGTTGGAGACTTCAATTCACCACTCTCATCAATGGACAAAACATCTAGACAGAAGATCAATAAAGAAATAGAGAATTTGAATAATACAATTAATGAGCAAGACTTAACAGACATTTAAAGAACATTATACCCCACAACAGTAGAATACACGTTTTTCTCAAGTGCTCATGGATCATTCTCAAGGGGAGGCCATATGCTGGTTCACATAGCAAGTCTCAATAAATTTAAAAAGATTGAAATCATACAAAACACTTTCTCAGATCAGAAAGAAATTAAGTTGGAAATCAATAATAGGCAGAGTGCCAGAAAATTCACAAATATGTGGAGGCTCAACAACACACTCTTAAACAACCAGTGGGTCAAGGAAGAAATTGCAAGAGAAATCAGTAAATATCTCGAGGGAAATGAAAATGAAAACACAACATATCTAAACTTGTGGGATGATGCAAAGGCAGTGCTAAGAGGGAAATTTATTGCCCTAAATGCCTATATCAAAAAAGAAGAAATGGCAAATATTGAGGAATTAATTGTACACATGGAAGAACTAGAGAAAGAACAAGAAACTAACCACAAAGCAAGCAAAGGGAAAGAAATAATGAAGATTAGAGTAGAAATAAATGAAATTGAGAACAAGAAAACAATTGAGAAAATCAACAAAACCAGAAGCTGGTTTTATGAGAAAATCAATAAGATTGATGGACCCTTAGCAAGATTGACAGAAAGAGGAAGAGAGAGGATGCAAACAAATAAGATCAGAAATGGAAGAGGAGACATAAGCACTGACCCCATAGAAATAAAGGAAGTAATGACAGGATACTATGAACAACTTCATGCTAATAAATACGACAATGGAGATGAAATGGACAACTTTCTAGAAAGGCATGAACAACCAACTTTGACTCCAGAAGAAATAGATGACCTTAACAACAAATCACAAGTAAAGAAATTGGATCAGTCATTAAAAAGCTCCCCAAAAAGAAAAATCCATGACCAGATGGCTTCACATGTGAATCCTACCAAACATTCCAGAAAGAATTGCTACCAATCCTTCTCAAACTCTTCAAAAAAAATTGAAGGGAGTGAAAGCTACCTAACTCATTCTATGAAGCCAACATCACCTTCATACCAAAGCCAAACAAAGATATTTCAAAAAAAGAAAACTACAGACCAATCTCTCTAATTAATATAGATGCAAAAATCCTCAACAAAATTCTAGCAACTCGAATCCAGCAACACATTAAAAGAATTATACATCATGATCAAGTAGGATTCATCCCAGGTATGCAAGGATGGTTCAACATAAGAAAATCAGTTAATATAATGCACCATATCAACAAATCAAAGCAGAAAAACCACATTATCATCTCGATTGATGCAGAAAAGGCATTTGACAAAACTCAGCATACTTTACTGTGAAAACACTTCAAAGGATAGGAATAGAAGGGAACTTCCTTAAAATGATAAAGGGAATATTAGAAAACCCACAGTTAACATCATCTTCAATGGAGAAAAACTGAAAAATTTCCCTCTAAGATCAGGAACAAGACAAGGGTGTCCACTATCACCACTTTTATTCAGCATTGTGTTGGGATTTCTACCCAGAGCAATTAGACAAGAAAAAGAAATGCAAGGCATCAAAATTGGAAGTGATGAAGTAAAACTCTCACTGTTTGCAGATGATATGAAACTATATGTGGAAAACCCCGAAAAATCCACAGCAAAACTACTAGAGTTGATAAGTGAGTACAGCAAGGTGATGGACTACAAGATCAACACTTAAAAATCTGTAGTGTTTCTATGCACTAGAAATGAACAATCTGAGAGGGAAATCAAGAAAAGAATTCCATTTACAGTTGCAACCAAAAGAATAAAATATTTAGGAATAAATTTAACTAAAGAGACAAAATACCTATACAAAGAAAACTAGAAGAAATTGTTAAAAGAACTCACAGAAAACCTAAATAGATGGAAGGGCATACCATGTTCATGAATTGGAAGACTAAATATAGTTAAGATGTCAATTCTATCTAAATTGATTTACAGATTCAATGCAATACCAATCAAAATCCCACCAACTTACTTTTCAGAAATAGAAAAACCAATAACCAAATTTAACTGGAAGGGTAGGTTGCCTGAATAGCTAAAAGTATCCTGAGAAAAAAAATGAAGTCAGAGGTCTCACACTAGCTGACTTTAAGGCATATTATGAAGCTACAAAGGTCAAAACAGCATGGTACTGGCATAAAGATAGATATCTAGACCAAGGGAATCGAATAGAGTGTCCAGATATAGACCCTCTCTTCTATAGACAATTGATCTTTGATAAGTCAGTCAAGCCAACTCACTTGGGACAGAATAGTCTCTTTAATAAATGGTGCCTAGAGAACTGGATATCCATATGCAAAAGAATGGATGAGAACCCATATCTCACACGCTATACAAAAGTTAACACAAAATGGACCAAAGACCAGAACATTATATCCAAGACCATAAAACTGTTTGAAGAAAATGTAGGGAAATATCTTATAAATCTTATACTTGGAGGTAGTTTATAGACCTTACACCCAAAGCAAGAGAACTGAAGAAAGAAAGAAAGAAAGAAAGAAAGAAAGAAAGAAAGAAAGAAAGAAAGAAAGAAAGAAAGAAAGAAAGAAAGAAAGAAAGAAAGAAAGAAAGAAAGAAATGGGAACTCCTCAAAATTAAACACTTTTGTGCATCAAAGAACTTCATCAAGAAAGTAAAAAGACAGCCTACACAATGGGAGACAATATTTGGAAAAGACATATCAGATAAACGTCTAGTATCCAGAATTTATAAAGAGATTGCTCAACTCAATGACAAAAGAGAGACAACCCAGTTACAAAATGGGCAAAAGACATGAACAGACACTTCTCAGAAGAGGAAATACAAATGGCCAAAAGACACATGAAGAGACACTTAACTTCCCTGGGCATTAGAGAAATTCAAATCAAAACCACGATGAGATATCATCTCACACCCACCAGAATGGCCATTATCAATAAAACAGAAAATGACAAGTGCTAGAAAGGTTGTGGAGAAAGAGGCACACTTATCCACTGTTGGTGCGAATGCCAAATGGTGTAACCACTGTGGAAGGCAGTTTGGCAATTCCTCAAAAAGCTGAATATAGAATTGCCATATGACCCAGCAATATCATTGTTAGGTATCTACTCAAAGTACATAAGGGCAAGGACACAAACAGACATTTGCACACCAAATGATTATAGCAGCATTATTTACAATTTCAAAGAGATTGAAACACCCAAAATGTCCATCAACAGAAGAGTGCCTAAACAAACTGTGGTATATACATATAATGGAATATTATGCAGCTGTAAGACAGAACAAAGTTATGAAGTATGTAACAACATGGATGGACCTTGAGGACATTATGCTGACTGAGATTAGCCAGGAACAAAAGGACAAATACTGTATGGTCTCACTTTTATGAACTGACATTAGTGAATAAACTTGGAATATTTCATTGGTAACAGCGACCATCAGGAGATAGAAATAGGGTAAGATATTGGGTAATTTGAGCTGAAAGGATACAAATTATGCAACAGGACTGAATATGAAAACTCAGAAATGGACAGCACAATACTACCTAACTGTAATACAATTATGTTAAAACACTGAATGAAGCTGAATGTGAAAATGATAGAGGGAGGAGGGCTGGGGACATGAATAAAATCAGAAAGAAAGACGATAAAGATTGAGTTGGTGTAATTTCGGAATGTGCAGAATGCATAATGATAGTGACTAAATGCACACATTTTGAAAATGCTGCTGCATGAGGAAGAACATAGAAATGTCATTACTGCATGGTACTGAAAATAGATGGTAAATAATATTTGAAAATTTCAACTTCTGTGCGAGACTAAAGCAAAAAATGTTTATTTGGTACAAAATTTATATTTTGACTAGTGCATTTCCTAATACAACTTATGTAGACTGCTTAATGGAACGCCATAAGTACATGGAACCTTGGGTAGGATATGAGGTTTTTTTGGTTTCTCCAGAGTGATACCCCGATGAATCCCAGAATGATTTGATCATTGAGTGGAAAAGTATTTGCAAAGCCCCTTCAGGGAATGATGAGAACGCGGGAAAATTCAACTTCCTCAAGTTGAATTCTTGATATTTTCACAAGCAGTGTGGACAAGCAAAGCTATAGGCTGAGCCCCCTGTCTTGGGGTTTGTTCATATGAAACTTATCCCCACAAAGTATAGGTCAAGCCTACTTAAAAGTAGGCCTAAGAGTCACCCCCCAAGAGAGCCTCTTTTTTTGCTGAGATGTAGCCTCTCTCTCCAGTCAACATAACAAGCAAACTCACCATCCTCCCCCTGTCTACATGGGACATGACTCACAGGGGTGTGGACCTTCCTGGTAACATGGGACAGAAATCCTAAAATGAGCTGGTGCTCAGCATCGAGGTGTTGAGAAAAACCCTAGAATGAGCTGAGACTCAGTATCAATGTATGGAGAAAACTTTCTCGACCAAAAGGGGGAAGAGTGAAATGAGACAAAGTGTCAATGGCCGAGAGATTCCAAATAGAGTCGAGAAGTTATCCTGGAGGTTATTCTTCCACATTAAGTAGATATCACCTTGTTATTCAAGATGTAATGGAGAGGCTGGAGGGAACTGCCTGAAAATGTAGAACTATGTTCCAGTAGCCATGTTTCTTGATGATGATTGAATAATGATATAGCTTTCACAATGTGACTGTATGTTTGAAAAAACCTTGTGTCTGATGCTCCTTTTATCTACCATGTCAACAGATAAGTAGAACATATGAAATAAAAATAAATAATAGGTGGAACAAATGTTAAAATAAATTTAGTTTGAACTGCTAGTGATCAATGAAAGAGAAGGGTAAGGGGTATGGTGTGTATGCGTTTTTTTCTGTTTTCATTTTTTTTCTTTTTCTGCATAGATGCAAATGTTCCAAGAAATGATCATGATGATGAATATGCAGCTATGTCATGATATTGTGAGTTACTGATTATATAGGTAGAATAGAATGATCAAAAGCAGAGTGTTTGCATTTGTTATGGGTGTTCATGGTATCTTAAAAAGATAAATAAAAAATGATATTAGCTTCATAAAATAAGTTGGGTAGCGTTCCTTTTTCCTCAAATTTTTAGGGAAGTTTGAGCAGGATTGGTGTTAGTTCTTTCTGAATGTTTGATAAAATTCCCCTGTTAAGCCATCTGGTCCTGGGCTTTTCTTTGTAGGAAGATTTTTGATGAATGATTGAATCTCTTTACTTGTGATTGGTTTGTTGAGATCTTCTATTTCTTCCTCACCCGGTGTAGCTTGTTTATGTGTCTCCAGGAATTTGGCCATTTCATCTAAGTTGTCTAGTTTGTTGGTGTATAGCTGTTCATAGTATCCTCTTATGATTTCTTTTATTTCTTCAGGGTCTGTGGTAATTTAACCCTTCTCATTTCTGATTTTGTTTATTTGCATCATCTCTCTTCTTTTCTTTGTTATTCTAGCAGTGACCCATCAATTTCACTGATTTTCTTAAGGAACTCACTTTTGGTCTTATCAATTCTTTCTATTGTTCTTTTTTCCTCCATTCATTTATTTCTGCCTTAATCTTTGTTATTTCTCTTCTCCTATATATTTTGGGGTTAGTTTGCTGTTCTTTCTCAAGTTCCTCCAGGCTTGTTGTTAAGTCATCGATTTTTGCTCTTTCTTGTTCTTTAATATAGTCATTTAAGGCAATAAATTTCCCCCTCAGCACAGCCTTTGCCACATTCCAGAAGTTCTGATAAGTTGTATTCTCATTTTCATTTGTTTCCAGATAGCTGCTGATTTCTCTAGTAATTTCTTCTTTGACCCACTGATTGTTTCAGGGTGTGTTATTTAATCTCCATATATTTGTGAGTGGTCTCATTCTTTGGTGGTTATTGAGATCCAGCTTCATCCCATTGTGATCACAGAAAGTGCGTTGAATAATTTCCATATTTTAAAATGTATACAGACCAGTTTTGTGCCCCAGCATATGATCCATCCTGGAGAATGTTCCATGAGCACTAGAGCATGTATATCCTTGTGTTTTGGGTTGTAAGGACCTATATATGTCGGTTAGGTCTAATTCATTTATCAAGTTGATTAACTTTTCTATTTCCTTGTTGATCTTCTGTCTGGTTGTTGTATCTATAGAGGAGAGTGGTGTATTGAAGTCTCCTACTATTATTCTTGAAACATCTGTTGCTCCCTTTAGTTTTGCCAATGTTTGTCTCATGTACTTTGGAGCACTTTGATTGGGAGCATAAAGCATTTATGATTATTATTTCTTCTTGGTGACTTGTCCCTTTTATTAATATTTAGTGTCCTTCTTTGTCTCTTATGATGTCTTTACATTTAAAGTCTATTTTGCCTGATATTTGTATAGCTACTCCTGCTTTCTTTTGGTTACAACTTGTGTGGAACATCTGTTTCCATCCTTTCACTTTCAATTTATTTGTATCCTTGTGTCTAAGATGAGTCTCTTGTAAGCAGCAAGTAGCTGAAATATGTTTCTTAATCCATTCTGTCAATCTGTATCTTTTAACTGGTAAATTAGTCTATTAATGTTCAAAGTTATTACTAAAATGGTATTTCTTGAATCCACTATCTTCTTCTTTTTTTTTTTTTACATGGGCAGGCACCGGGAATCGAACCTAGGTCCTCGGGCATGGCAGGCAAGCATTCTTACCTACTGAGCCACTGTGGCCCACCCTTGAATCCACTATCTTATTTGAATTCTATTTGTCAGATTTATATATTCTTTTCCATCTTTCTCTTCTTATCCCTTAAGCTACCCTTACTGGTACTTTTCAATTCTGTGCCCTTCTCCAGATCCCTCTCTCTTGTCTTTTCTTTTTCAACTGGCAGAATTTCCTTTAGCACTTCTTGTAGGGATGGTCTCTTGTTGATAAATTCTTTCAGGATTTGCTTGTAAAAATTTTAATCTCTCCCTCAGTTTTGAAGGGTAGTTTTGCTGGTTACAGAATTCTTCACTGAAAGACTTTTTATGTCATGATCTTAAATATATCACTGCCTTCTTGCCTCCATGGTGTCAGTTGAGTAGTCTGAACTCAGTTTTATGTGGTTACCCTTGTATATAGTGGATTTTTTTTCTCTTGCCACTTTCAGGATGTCTTCTTTTCTTCAACATTTGATAGACTGATTAGTATGTGTCTTGGGGAAGGCCTATTTGGATTTATTCTATTTGGAGTTCATTGGGCTTCTTTGACTTGCATATTTATGTCCTTTATAAGGGCTGGGAAGTTTCCCCCCATTATGTCCTCAACTAGTTTTCCTAGCCCTTTACTCCTCTCTTCTTCTGGCACACCCATGATTCTTATATTTATGCACTTTGTTTTGTTCATCATTTCCGATTGAGATCCAATTCTTTTTTCCGTCTTTTAATTTTGCCATTTATTGTTTTGAGTGTTTGAAATCTGTTGTCCTGTCCTCTAGTCCACTTATTCTTTCATCTATCCCTTCAGGTCTGCTCTTGTGTGTGTCTAGTATGTTTTTTATTTGGTCTACACCATCTTTAATCCTGTGTTATCAACTATTTTTCCATTTATTCTTTCAAATTCCTATTTATGCTCCTCTAGTGTCTTCTTGATCTTTATGTTACTGGCTATCCCATTTATTTTATTTACTGGAGTTATATGAACATCTTTGATTAGTTGTTCCAATGTCTGTGTCTCCTATGGTGCTTTAATTTGGTCATTAGGTTGGGCTTTATCTGTCTTCATCAAGATATGCTTAGTGATCTGCTCTCTTCATGGCATGTAAATATCTTGATTGGTTTACATTGTAAGTTGATTTTCTTCAGTAGTCAAAAGCCTTTATATTTGTGGGATGGATGTGGAGCAGGATGCAGGGCACAGGCTGGAGCACCACAGTAAGGTGATGCATTGCGTTACAGGTATAGGTACAGGTTGGCGATGTTATGGTGGTCCCTGTGAGTGAGGGCATCCAGGGGTTGGGGAAGATGTGGCTGCACAGGTGCATCGGTTGGAGGGTGGGGCTCTAGCATGTGCTGGTCTAAGGTGTGGGACCCTTAGTGTGCATGCGCAGAGCTCCAGGCAACAGATCAACACTGGGCCTGCTTGGGCTGGGGGCAGATATGGCCTGGCTGTGCAAGTCAGTGTCTGCCCAGAGCAGAGGTGTGTTACTGGGAGCCATAGCCATGTGTGGACCTGGGAGGGCCATAAACTGAGGTACATGTGCCCAGATCTCAGGGGTGTGTGTTGTGGGGCTGCACGACTGTGTGGGCTGAGGATGGGTGTAGCCTGAGTAGGGAGGTAAATGCTGGATGCCTTTATGCCCTGGCAACTGCCTGCAGGGGACAGGGACAGAGAGGTAGGGCTCTAGAGGGGTGGGGCAAGACTGTACTTTTTCAGGAGAGATGGATTGGGCAGGGGCAGGCTGCACATGCTTGGGATGGGGGTGTGGGGTGGGTTCATGTCAGGGGTGTGTTGGTGGGGCAGGGGCACTTGGAACATTGGGAGGGGTGGCAGATGCCAAGTGGTGGGGTTCAGGTGCATGGATTGTGGGGTGGATCCCAGGTCATGGGGCTGTGCTGGTGAAGGTGGTACATTCAAGGAATATGGCTTGGCTTACTTCCTAGTTCCTGTCATCTCCCTGCTCGTGAACTCCTGAGGGCTCCAGGTTTCTGCATTAGGCTGTTAGCACCAACCGAATGGTCTCTGGTTCTCTGCTTTTCAGTTCCTTGTTTTGCAACCAGGGCTTCTAAATATTGTGCAGAAGACTCTCCTAGGTTACTTAAACCCTGGAATAGCCCTCTCAGTCACCCTCCCATCCATTCTCCAGCTCTTTCTTGGGGCAGGTATGAACTCTATCTATCCTATTCTGCCATCTTCATAGATCACTGGTTTGGAGAAGAGTGTAGAAATGAATATTAAAAGAATAAATTAAAAGAATAAAAATAAAGAGAAAAAATTAAGACATAATCTATAAAATAGCAAGGACAATATAGTTGAAGAAAGTACTGCTTTTACAGTAATAACATTAAATGTTAATGGATTAAAATTCCCAATCAAAAGGCATAAACTGGCAGACAGGACAAAAACGCAGGACCCAGTTCTATGTTAAATACAAGAGACTTCCTTTAGACCCAAGGACAAAAGTAAGTTGAAATTGAAAGATTGAGAAAAGATATTTCATGCAAATTACAACTATGCTTGTTTTTTTCCAGTGAGGAGGTTTTAATTGTTTCATGTTTGAAATATGTTCAAGCCATTGTATATATTTTAAAGATTCTTTGTACTTTTCTTAAATTTATTAAAAAGTGTCTCATGATCTGTGTTTGAATAATTTAATATCTGAAAGAGTTAGATTTGTTTTTAACTTCCTCTTTTCTTTTGGCTCTTAGTCATGGTACCTCGTTATTTTAGTGTTCATAGTAATTTTCTGTTGTGTTGTGTTTAATTTGTTGGCTTTATTTTTGTGAGAATTCTTGGAAGCCTTGGTCGAAGAGTGAGGGGCTACATTAGATTTTATTTTGCTATTACCAAGTCAGCACCATTTAAAATTCAGCTTTGCACCTAGTGATTTTAAGACCACACAGGCCCTGTGATGTCAGACTGAATGCTGGCATATCGTTCATAGGGCTTTCCCCACCATGTAGCATAAAGGTCAGCAATGTGTGTATCTTAATAAGAATATTGGTTTGTGTGTTTTCACATTGTTAAACTCATGAATCCAGCATTAATTCTAAGGATCTAACTTTTGTCCTGGAGTCTTTCACCAGAATTTCCATTTAAGAGAGATTTGAACTTTACTTACATATGAAAACTACTCTATTGCATAGAATCTCCTGCTCTTAAGTATGGAAAGACTGCCAAAACTTCAGAAGGCATTTGAATACCTTTCCAAGGAAGATCACTGTTGTCGTTGTGGCTAAATTAATTCTTTACTGTCACGTCATATCAGGGATGATTTTAAGAGATTATTAACAATTTTTTTCCATAATCATATTTGTCAAGTGTTTTAGTTTTCTAGCTGCCAGAATGCAACACACCAGAGATGGATTGGCTTTTAATAAAAGGGGATTTATTTTGTTAGTTCTTCAGAAGAAAGGCAGCTAACTTTCCACTGAAGTTCTTTCTTACCTGGGAAGGCACAGGATGGTCTCTGCTGGCCTTCTCTCCACGCCCCTGGGTTCCAACAACTTTCCCCAGGGTGACTGCTTTCTGCATCTCCAAAGACCTGGGCTGAGCTGTGAGTGCTGAGATGAAGAACGCTGAGCTGCTTAGGCTGTGCTACGTTGTGCTCTCTCTTTTAAACACCAGCCAATTAAGTCAAATGTCATGCATTGCAGCAGGCATGCCTCCTAACCGACTGCAGTGTAATGAGCAATACATGAGGTTCACGTACTGTTGGCTCATGGCCACAGCAACAAAACTAGGTACATTCACTTGGCCAAGTTGACAACTGAATCTAACTACCACATTGGGTAAAAGTGATACCTCTGCCATAATGGAAGTGGTGCAATGGAATCAACTTTTCACTGAGTGCCTGGTAGGCCCCCCAAAGTTATGTTGGCATATTGGATATTTAAAGCCGTTCTCTGTTATTGACAGGTGGCACTCAGAAGTGACTAAACCATTTGTGCTTTCATGAGTGTAACTACCTGTTCTTCAGCACTTGCTAAATTCTATCTCAGTCACTAAAGCCACACTGGCTATACACCCATAGGACAAAGACAGAAGATACTGGGATAATCACTGTTTGTCCTCCACAGAATGATACAACTTTCCTATTTTTACCATGACCATATTCTGCTGGGGATTACCATAACAATGGACATTTCAAATATACTATAATTGCTCAATAGCAGGTTTGACAAGCAGGAGAGAAGACTCACAAACTAGAAGATGGGAAAATTGAAGTCAGTGAGTCTGAAGAGCAGACAGAAAAAAAAATGTAAAAGATCAGCAAAAACCAAAGCATACCCAACATATATACTGTGGAAATCTGAGGATGAGAAGAGAATATTAAAGGGGAGAAAGCCTATTTGAAAAAAATAATGGCTGAAAATTTCTCAAAATTGGTGAAAGACATGAATATACAAGTCAAAGAAGTTTATGAAACTCCAAGCAAGATAAACGCACTCTAAGGTATACCATGATAAATTTATTAAAAAGCAATGATAAAGAGAGAATTTTGAAAGTACTGTGGGAGAAGCAATGTGTCATATACACAGAAATCTCAATAAGTCTTAATTTCTAATTCTCTTCAGAAACAGAGAGAGTAGAGTGGCAGTTTTCATGATTTGCAATGGATGGAGATGGCCTAAGGGTACATCATCTGATAAACAGAGGGTCAAACTGTGGTGTAACATCCAATGGAATATTGAGCAGCTGCAAGAAGGAATGAAGTTGTGAGACATCAAACTAGGTTTATGAACCTTGAAGACAATATGTGGACAAAAATGAGTCAGGAACAAAAGGACAGATTCTATAACACTTCACTAATATGGACTAACTACAATGTGCAAACTCAGAGAGTAGACCTCTAGAGCATAGATTATCAGCAGAAGGCTTATAGCTAAAGCTTCTAGATAGTAAGCTTTTATAGCAGCCACATCTTTCTGAGTTTAAACTGTTATTTCTAAGTTCTTAAGTGATGAGCTCGTTGTGTATAACTTGATGCTTCCCTGGAAATTCGGGTATCTGTGCAACACCAGAGATTGACAGAGATCTGAAGTTATGAATACAGCAATTGTTACAAAAGCTGACAAAAAGCAGACCTCAGTTAGAGATATGAAGGAAGCTGATCTGGGTAGCATTAAGGTAAATCAGAGTAAAGGGTAAAGGATGATAATAAGTGTATTTTAAGACATTAACTTCCATATGTTACCAAAGGAAGAGCTGTTTACTTGGTCCAAAATTTATATTTTCAATAGCACAGTACCTAATTTAACTCGTATGGTCAGTTTACTCAATAATCCATAATCTCATGGAATCTTGAATAGTGAGTTAGATCTTGTTGATTTGTACTGGTTCATGTGATGTTTTGATACATTATAGAATAATCTGGGCAGAAGATAAAAAAGATTTGCAAAGCCCCTTTGAAAGGCTGGGGGAAAAGATGAAAATAGTAAATGTCTTCACATAGAGAATACCTGATATTGTCGCACGCATTGGGTAGTACTAATTTAATAGGCCAAGACCTCGATCTTGGGGTTTGCCTTTATGAAACATATTCCTGCAAAGAAGCTTAGACTGCTTATAATTAAGCCTAAGAGTCACACCAATGGAACTTCTTTTGCTCAGATGTAGCTTCTCTCTTTAAGATTTCTCCACAGGCAAACTGTCTGCCTCCCCCCATATGGGACACGTCTCCCAGGGCTGTAAAACTCCCTGATAACATGGAACATGCCTCCTGGGGATGAGCCTGGCCCTAGCAATGTAGGTTTGAGAAAGATTTTTGACCCAAAAGGGGAAGAGAAGTGAAGCAAAATAAAGATTTAGTGGCTGATTGATTTCAAGCACAGTCAAGGCTCATTCTAGAGGTATTCTTATGAATTAATTAGATATTCATGTCACTTTTTGGGGGGTATTTGAATAACTAGACAGAAATACCTGAAACAAAACTTAGTCTTGTCTTGAATATGATTGCGTAATATGTGTTTTTCTGATGTGAGGAGTGATTGTGAAAACCTTGTGACTGACACCAACTTTATCCAGTATATGGGCAGATCAGTAAGAGCATAAAGGCAAAAATAAATAATAAGTGGGGAATGGGTGAGGGATGTCTTGGATGTTGTTTTACTTTTACTTTTATTCTTATTTTTCTTGTTTATGGACTAATAAAAGTGTGTGAAAATAGGTTGTGATGACCCATGCACAGCTATATGATGACAGCATGGACACTGATTGTAAGCCTTGGATTATTATATGGCATGTGAATATATCATAGTAAAATTGCATTAACAACAGACAAACAGAATGATACAAGTACTGGAGAAAATGTGGAGAGACACTGTTAGTAGGGAAGTAGAATGGTGCAGCCACTCTGGAAGGCAGCATGCTGGTTTCATAGGAGGCTAAATATAGGGTTCCAAACTGATCCTGAAATTCCAATATTAGGTATACAATGGAAGTACTGAAGAAGGGTCATGAATAGACATTTGCACAGTGGTGTTAACGTTATCAATAGTCATGATTTGCAATGGATGGAGGTGGCCTAAGGGTACACTGAGTAAGGAATAGAAAGGTAAACTGTGGTGCATACACATAATGGAAGGTTGAGCAGCTTCAAGAAGGAATGAAGTTGGAAGGCATGCACAAGATGAGTGAAAATTGAGAACATAATGTTGAGTGAAATAAGCCAGAAGTGAAAGGCCAAATATTCAATGGTGTCTGTCCTGGTTTGAAAGGATAATGTACCCTAGAAAAGCCATGATTTCATCCTGATCCAGCTCATGGAGGCAACTGTTTCTTTTAATTCCTGGATAGCAAGTGAGATCTTGTTTTTCTGTACAAATTAACATAATACACTGATACATTCTATAGTATTGTGGGCAGAAAATAAAGAAAGCATTTATAAAGTCCCCTTGATTGACTGGGAGAAAAGGTTGAAGTATTCAACTTTCTCCCCTGGGGAATTCCTAATGTTATCTCAATCTTAAAGTGTGTCT
Source organism: Tamandua tetradactyla (assembly GCF_023851605.1). Lineage (NCBI taxonomy): Eukaryota > Metazoa > Chordata > Mammalia > Pilosa > Myrmecophagidae > Tamandua > Tamandua tetradactyla. Next base: position 87,526,737 of record NC_135337.1, on the reverse strand, counting down.
CTATGAAAGTTATTTCCACAATGGTGATGTTAAGCCAACTTATAATTATGCCTAACCGTCACCCTCAGAGAATCTCTTTTGTTGCTCTGATGTGGCCTCTCTTTAAGCCAATCTCTGCAAAAAACTCACTTTCCTCTCCACCATTTGGGGTATGATTCCCACAGGTGTGGTTCCCTGGAAAGATAAGATATGACTTCCATGAATGAGCCTGGCCCTGTCATCATGGGATTGGAAACACGTTGACAAAAGTGAGGAAAAGAAATGAAGCAAAATTCAGTTTCAGTGGTCAAGAGATTTCCAATAGAGTCAAGTAGTCATGTTGGAAGTTAGTCTTATGCAGGTTTCAGCCAAATATTCAACATTGCCCACAGTGTGCCAAGCCAACACCAAAAGCATTCCTTAAAATCCTAAAGGAAACCCTGGACTCGAACTAAGAATCCATAAAGTTTCTTCTTATTAAGTTTATTTTCTTCAGAAACTATAGGACTCCAAATTGTCACTATCCCAGATAAGCTCTGAAACCCAGAGTTAAGAGTTTCTCAATGTACATCAATCAGTTTGTTTCCATACCCAGTAAGGTCAACACCTTTTTCCAGGATGAAGGTAAAACCGTCATTGCCAAGATTTCCCTGAAGATTGAGAGAATGATCAAATGAGAGGGGAGGTATAACTGGAGACTAGAATTTAACAAACAATTGTGACTACTGACTCATATAGATATGTCACAACCTTTTTATTTTCCAGTATGCTAGAATACCCAGAAGAAAATATCTGAAACTATAGTCATCCATTAGCTTTGATATTTGACAATGATTACATAACTATAGCACTTTCATCATGTGGTCATTTGAGTGTAAAAACCTTGTGACTGACACTCCGTCTATCCAGGGTATGGGTAGATAAGAATTAAAATAAAGATGTGTAAAAAATAAGAATTGTAGATTGGGAATATGGAGAAATACCCCTATGTAAACTATGGACAATCTTTATAGTACTTCTTTGATAATTTTTCACCAACTTTTAAAACTGTTAACTACTGTTAACAAAGAAGAAGAGTTACAAAAGAAGTGTCATCATCCATTGCAACAAACTCTCCACAGCCATGCACGTGTTGATGGTGGTGTGGTGTATGTGAATCTGTATTTTATGCTTGAGTTTTTATTAAACAGAAATTTCTAATAAAATAAAAACAAGTCAAATAGAGCATCAAGAGTTGAAATATACATTTATGAAAGTTTAAATTTTCCTTGAAGTGGAGCTCAAAGAAAATTAGCTGCAAAGGAACCAAAGTGGAATCCAGGAAAAGACATTAGACAATAAAATAAATTTATGTTTGTAGATTTTCCCTAATTCCTGCAGCTTTGCAAGTAAAGCATTTCATGCCATCATATTTCTTTCCTACAGCACAACAGAACCTCTGTGGTTAATTCAAGTCATTCTTTTGTTCCACTCACTTTTTCCACCCAGAGTAAAAGAGAAAAGCAAAAACATCTTTTCAAAACTTAAAGAAATGAAACAGGTAAATAATCAGACTTTGCATGATTTATCTCAGAAGTACATGGTTTCATCCAATACTTCTGAGGAGAGTGATCTGAAATTGAAGGGAAAATTAGAATGCTGACACTGGTGGAAGGCCAGTAGGAAATGTTGTCCAAGTCTGTCTCATCCAGCATTGGAACTCTGTCATTTGCTTCTCTTCAAAAGTCAGCTCTTGATAAGGGTGGAAAGATTCCTTCTTTCTATGTATCACACATATGACCTCTGACACTGGCTACATTTTTGTGGTGCATTGTTAGCGGTGAGGGCTCTGTTACTGCTTTCTGCAGTTTATGAATTTAAGTCATGTTTCCTGTTTCTGACAGTGTTTATTCTCACTTCTACTCTTGACAATTAACCCTCCAACAGAAAACATGCATCTCTTTTCTATGCCTTATATTTTGCATGGAAAGGTCCCAGTAAATAATTATTGGATGTATCTAATTGAATATTATTGAACAGAGCACATTGACTGAAAATGAGTCTTCTCCTCCTTCTATATAACACAGCACTGAAAGTTTGAAGACAAGAATCAAATCCCCTATTTCTGCTGGAAAAATAATAGTATTTTCCTCTGTGACATGGTGTTCATCACTCACCATGATTCCTGAAAATTTCTTTTGATAATATCTAAACTTTAAAGACTCTTCAACATTTCCCTTCCAAGAAAACCAAAGGCTGCACTTTCTACCAATAGCACACAATTTGATTATTTTTTCTTGTATCCATACATAGATTCTTCAAGAATAAAATTTAATTTTTTGTGAGAATAAATCTATCCCTTCAGTTCAGATTGAGTCATAATTGTTATCATTTAATTTAATGGTTCTTGAGAAGAATAAAATTTTACTAACAAATCCAGGAATATTTTTCTTCTGAGAAAAATTGGAGTTGCTGGAATAGTAATATAAGGAAAGCTTGGAGGATTGGTGTATATGGTAGATTAGTAACTGAATCCATTACTCACTCAGCACATGCTCTACAAAGTATCTTTTCTTCAGAATCTGCCTACAAGCTGGGAGCATTGGAAAGAAAACAGGAAACCTTTGGAAATTTTGAAGGAGATACAATCGCCTTTCCTCCTGAAGGACACTCAAATGTAAGTAAGTTTGGCATCCTGCCTCATGTCTATATGATATGGTGTGACATGGATGAGGTGAACTGGCCCTTAGCAGGCATTTTTCCCTCCCTTTGGTTTTGGATCCTGTGTTGGAGAGGATGGTGAACTAGCAGGTGCATATGTAATTGATACTTATGGGAAGAGCTTCTTACTGCATGAATTGCAGAAAATGTTGCATTTGCCGATCTAACACTTTCAGTACAGTCTTCTTGATTGTAAGTGTTCCTGATGAGAGCAGAAGTATCACATTTCCTGGATGGACTATTTTCTAGCGCTTTTTAAAAAATTCTTTCAGTTTTTTTCTACTTGAAAGACTACCTTTAGCTTTTTCAAAGATATTGAGAGTATATGCCTGATAAATTTCTTAACAAATTTTTCAGAGATTTTTCAAAAGAGATTTCTGCTTAAAGAAAAGGAGTAATGCCAGTAAATTATTAGATAAAGGATCTAATTGCAATGTGATAGATCTTCCTGCATAAGATTTTGGGAATTAATACATGAACTTGTTGGAAGTGAAGACCACAGTGATGCTGTGTAGTTTGGATAAATGTATACAACTAGTGCGTGTTTAGCAATGGCCAAGTATGATTCACAATATATTCTTTATTGTCATGTCTAAAGAAAATGCTTGTCAAAGACTTTTGGACAACTGCCTGGTATATGTGATAAAATATTTTGTTGAGAATTCAAACTCAAGGAATGTGGAGGAAGTGGGTCTTTTAATTGCCCTGGAGAGACATCAAAAATGACAAACTGAGAATTTTTATTCCTAAATTATGGAACAATCAAAACCAAGAAGTTCGTAGTGCTGCAAGAATCAAATCCTTTTTCTCTGGCAAATTACAGTTCTGACATGGGCATGACTAAAACAGAATCTGATCCTTCAGTTAATACATTGCAAAATAATTGATTTCAAAGCTCCACCAAAGATATAAAGTGAACAAAATAAATGACCACACCTTTCCCCCCTCAAACTGGACTTTACATCAGAGCAATCTCTCACCTCAGAATGTACATCTAGTTTGCCAATAGCTCTGATGAAGAAAGCATTAGTGGTATTCTACCTCACAAAGAACACTGGACATCTACAAAATCCTGTGATATTATTACCTAATATCTTACATTAATAGTTTAAAAAGACACAGTTGACAATGGAAAAGTGACCCAAATTGCTTTGCAGGATTGGTAAAAGAGGACGATGATTGTAGGAAGTGCCAAGGGATCTTTACTGAAAAATGTCCCTGCCTATAAAAACAAACTTTAAAGAGCAAAATTGTATCCCTGAAAGAAATCCAGTGATTAATAAAATTACCAATGACTGACAAATAAGGGGCTGTCATGTCTCTTATATCTTCACCTAATTTGTAGCGAACTCTACAGTAGAAAGTCATAGATTGAGATGGAAGTGGCTGATTGAAACTTAATCATAAGGTGACTCAAGTCCAGGATGTGCCCTATTTCAAGAAGTGATTAACACAACCCTGGCATCAGGTATGGAGCATTTGAAATGACAAATGGTTTTGGCCAAAAGCATATAACACAAGAGCAGTTCATTTCTTCTTTCAGAGAGGCAATACACTTCACCCCTCCAGTGATTACAATAATTTTATATGTCCCTAATGACCCGCATTGACATTTACCACTGAATATTCAGGCAGAAGATTCTGGCTCAATACTGAATTCTGGGAATGCATTCCTAGGCGTCAAATGATTTAAGGACATTGCAGAATATACAAGTTTGCATTTTTTTTTTTACATAGACAGTCATTGGGAATTGAACTGGGTCTCAGGCATAGCAGGCGAGAACTCTGCCGCTGAGCCACCATGACCAGGCCTATATACCAGGGTTTTTGATGGATGAAAAGTAGAGACAAAGTTCTAGTAATAATAGCAAATAGCATATACTGATAAGTGTAATTTGATTTACATTTGCCAGTATTTAACTTCTGAAATAATAGTAAAATTTCTGAACCTGAGGCAAAGCGTCCTTCTAAGGAGAGACTTTCTCAGCTGGAAATTGTTTTTAAGGCATGCTTTAAGTCTTTGTTTCTAAGACTATAGATGAAGGGGTTCAGCATGGGAGTGACCACTGTGTACATCACGGAAGTTATTGCACTTGCCCTTGTGTTTTGCATAGCAGCAGAACTAAGATACAGTCCAAGGGAAGTTCCATAAAACAAGGACACCACTGTAAGATGAGACCCACAGGTAGAAAATGCTTTACACTTGCCTTGACGTGATGAAATTCTCAAAAGAGAGCATGCGATCTTAGAGTAAGAGAAAAGGATTCCAGTGAGTGGAATACCACCCACAATTCCAGTTGCAAAATACATCACTAGGTCATTGAGAAAGGTATCAGAACATGCAAGTTGGATTACTTGAGTAAATTCACAAAAAAAGTGGGGAATTTCCAACTCTGAACAAAAAGACAATCGCAAAAACATTAGGCCATGTAAAAGAGAGTCCAGAACACTAAATATCCATGATGCCAGCAGGAGGAGACCACAGAGCCTGGGGTTCATGATGACCATGTAGTGCAGTGGGTGACAGATGGCCACATAACGGTCATAGGCCATCATGGTTAAGAGTAAGTTGTCTAATTGTCCAAAAACCATGAAAAAATACAACTGGGTGAGGCAGTTTCCATAACTTATAGTTTTGGTCTCTGTCTGGATGTTCACCAGCATCTTTGGGACAGTGGTGGAGGTGAAACAGACATCTGTAAAAGACAGGTTAGCAAGGAAGAAGTACATGGGTGTGTGCAGGTGGGCATCAAAGACGGTGGCCAGGATGATAAGTAGGTTCCCAGTGAGAGTGACCAGGTACATCATCAGGAACAGAGCAAAAAGGAGGGGCTGCACTTCTGTGTCTTCTGAGAGTCCCAGAAGGATAAATTCTGAAACACGTGTTTCATTCTCTAAATCCATGTAACTCATGAAACTGCTGGAGAAGAGATCAGAGCAAGGCAGGTTTAGGTACAAGCAGCTCTCAGCATATTAACAAAAATGGCATGGTTTGCATTACAAACATATTGACTTAATTATTTCTTATTAATTATAGAGATTTGGTGCCCTTTATTTGAAAATGTCAGGGTAAACCAATGTTTCTGTTTCTCTTTGATGCTATTGCTAACAAGCCATCCTTGCCCATAGTTTTGAACTTTATCCCAAGGCAATATGTTTCACTGTAAATGCTCTTAGACTTTATTTCATTCAAAAATCAATTGATCAGCTATTTTGCACTATGTAATGAAAAAGCTGGTCCATGAATATTGTGATGGTAGTAGAATATTTTTATTGTCATCAATCTTGACAAATCACAGAAAGAAAATGGCTAGAATGAGAAGTTTGGGTTGTTTATAGAATACTACAATGAAAATTACAAATAAATAAAAGATTTCCATCTATACTGATAGAAAGATCAATACTGTTAATATGCCATTTCATCTCCACTTGATGTATTCTTTCAATTCAACTGGATTCCCAAAGTCAACAGGTTAGTTTGTAGATATTTGATGATATAATTTTAATCTTTATAAAGAAAGACAAAATCCTAGATTACATGGGGAATACTGAAGAAGAATAAAGCTGTAGAACCTAGGACTAGAATATGCAATAATACATGATTTCAAGTCTAACTATAAAGATACAATGATTAAAACATGTTGTATTTGTGAAATAGACACATGGACCAATCTATTAGAATTCAGCAGAAAAACATATGTTAGGGAACTCAAAAGTAGACCCACAGAAATACGATCAGTTGGCCTTTGACAAAGGGGGAAGCACAATTTAGTGGAAAAAGTAGGATCTTTTCAACGAATGCTGTGGGACAATGGCATATACCGTGTGTGGTAGTTAGATTCAGTTGTCAACTTGGCCAGGTGAAGGTACCTAGCTCTGTTGCTGTGGACATGAGCCAATGGTATGTGAACCTCATCTGTTGCTCTTTACATCTGCAATTGGCTAGGACTTATGACTGCTGCAATGAATGATGTTTGATTTAACTGGCTGGTGCTTAAATGAGAGGCTCAATGTATTACAGTCCATGCAGCTCAGCATACTCATCTCAGCACTTGGAGCTCAGCCCAGGCCTTTGGAGATGCAGAAAGGAAACAACCTGGGGAAAGCTAATGGAACACAGGGGCCTGGAGAGAAGGCCAGCAGAGACCACCCTGAGGCTTCCCACATAAGAAAGAACCTCAGATGAAAGTTAGCTGGCTTTCCTCTGAAAAATTAGCAAAATAAATCCCCTTTTATTAAAAGCCAATCCATCTCAGGTGTGTTGCATTGTGGCAACTAGCAAACTAAAATATGGTGCAAAACAAAAAGTGAATATAGCCAAACATTGTATACATTTCACAAAAATTAACTCAAAATGAACTCTGTCTTCAAAAGTAAAATGCAAAGTATATTAATTCTAGAAAAAACATCCAAGAAAATCTGGTGTGTTGTGCTTTGGTGATCAGTTTTTAAAAATAGCACCCAAATCATGAACCATGACAAAGGACATTCATTAATTGAACTTCCTTAAAATGTAAAACTTATGCTGTAAGATAGATATTGATAAATCACTTGTATTCATATATGCAAAGACCCATTAAAACCCATCTAAAGAAAGATAACACCCAATGGAAAAACTGGGCAAAAATTCTGAACAGAAATGGAAATGAAGAAGATATGCAGGTGGCAAATAAGTATATAAAAATAGGCTCACACACCTCTTAGAATACCTGAGGATCTAAACACTGACAATACCACAGCCTAATGATATTGGGGAGCAGTATAGACTCTCATTCACTGCTAGTAGAGAACTCAAAATGGTGCCTCCAAAAGACAGTTTGGTAGTATTTAGCAAAACTAAACTTAGACTCTCAATTCAGTCCAGAAATTATGCCCTTAAGCATCCCACTGACTTGATAACTCAAATCCATACAAAAACCTATACATGAATGTTTTAAAGCAGCTTTACGTATAATCTTCAAAATCTGAAAACAACCAAGAAGTCCTTTAAGATCAATGGGTAAACACACTCAAATATTTCTATACAATGGTATATTACTCAGTGATAAAATGAATGTCCCCTCTATTCAAAAAAGTCAAGCATCCGTCTAACATGATTACTGGTAATTGAAACAAAGCAGTCTAAACATCCTGCATAAGTATAATTTCAATTATATGACTGTCTGGATTAGTCCAACTAAAAGAGACAATAGAATGAACACCGGTTTCAAGGGATTGGGGAGACAGAAGGAAGGTTGAATAAGTGAATCAGAGAGCACTTTTCAGAGCAGTGAATTTATTCTCTATAATCCTATAATTATAGACACCTGACTTTATGCATTTATTAAACTGATGTTTACAAAACAAAGGATAACTGTCAGTATATACAAATAAAACATTATTTGTCAGGATAATAGGAATGCCAGGATGGAATACAAAATGCAATAAAAGAATCTGTGCTACAATTGTATGAAATATGCCTACTGCGGCGATGAGGGGAAAAGGTACTGAAATGGTAATACTGGATATGAATGAGGTCTGGAAAATAAAGGGGACAGAAACTGCATAAGTACTGTATTCTAGTGGATAAGCTTATCTTACCAGAGTGTAGGCTGACAATTCTATCACATCTGCATATGTATACTGGAATCAAGCCATTAAATAGATGATATCAGGTGAGGAGTGCAAGTTTCCCACTGCAGAGTGACTGCTTAACCCTAAATAAGTGCAGGACTGTAAATATTCTACCTGACAATGGTTTAGGGTGAGATGCATCAGCATGAGTTGGTTAATACAGATAGAAGGTTACATGTAGACATGTCTACAGGTCTGTGTATGTGCAGAACATGGCAGACACGCAAATATTTTCTTACTCTGTCTTTGGAGAGTGCCTAGATGTCCTAGTAATACAGAACACACATAGTGCTTGGACCTTTATTTTAACACCATTCTTCAATAAAAGTTTCCTTGGAGAAATGGCTGACCCTAGACCTGGAATAGAAATACACAGTAAGAGCCTGCAGCATCTGGTACCACCAGAAATTGAGTAGGTACTAAAATGAAGCATTCAATGGTCGGGATAAATCCAAGAGACACAGAGCACCTCTGAAAGATATCCCATAGCCCAAACTGAAATAAACCTCACAACAAAATAAATAAAGTAGTATTGTATCACAACCCAAAGTATAAAATAAATCTAATGATCTATAAAGATTAAAAGAAATATTTAATATATAAGAAGACAAAAATCTCCCAAGCAAACATATGCAAAGATTTATGTACATACTGCTGTCTCCAGAAGGTGAGTTGATTTCCACTTCTAAAGTGTGTCTTCACATATTAATCCCTTGCCAAAGGTGATATATGGAAAAGCAGGAAAATGAGGAACTTTGAAGTGGGGGGACCTGGCAAGTGTTGTTGGTGAGCATCAACATCTACAGTGAAAAGCAACATTGATGGGATGTGCCCTGGATACATAATGATACATAATGTAATGACAATAGAACTTTATCTCAGGTGTCTTCCACCAAAACCCCATAATTCCAGTTTTATCATGAAGAGAACATCATACAAATCTCAACTAAGGGACATTTTACATAACACCTGACCAGGAACCCTGAAATATATCCAGGTCATCAAAAACAAGGAGAGTCTGTGAAACATTCATTTATAACACATAGATGTAATGTGGTATTGTGGATGGAACATGTTCAGAATAAGTAAAAGTGGATGTGATTTTCTGGAAACTGTCTCTACTACCCTTGTAATTTTAAAATAAATCTCACCTTGTTTTTTAAAATTATTTAGTTATTATTTATTTTTACATGGGAAGACACAGGGAAGCATTCTGCCACTGAGCTATCATTGCACTGGCTCCACATTGTTTTTTAAATTAGATTTATGAGGAAATAAAATTACTAGTGAAATGCAAAATCTAGGAACAAACTCTGAGCTTCATTCCAGATGTGAGCATATGCCTTGGAAAAGAATATGACTATGCCTAAAGTCTCAATTCATCTCCCATTACATCAGAACACAGATATCAATTACATTTAATAATTCACATAATTAAGAAAAAATGACTATAAAGTGTCTGATATTGTGCTTAGCATTAATGAAGAATATTTGTATACACTGTGATTCAACCACACCCATACTAATTCCCCAAACCTCCAAGCCCACTACCACTGGGTAATTTCCAGCCTTCATCACTTCCCCAGGAATTTGACAACAGAAACTGATCCAGAACTGTCCACAGGATGAGAATTTTCTTGAACATCACCTTTGATAACTCCTGCACTGACTCTCCAATAACTTCAAACATAAATATCAATCTTGTGTGCAAAACTCAAAGCTCGCTGTTATCTGGGTGCTGACCACCTTCCCAAACTCAAGTTGTTTTTCTCACACCCTCCCCATCATTTTTCATCAGATAATAATGTCTACTTTTAAACTTCACTGCACCCTACATATATGTCAATCGCACATTTGGTCCCCGTTTTCTTTTCTTGGTGGGTTTATATCCTCTTCTCCCTTAGTATTGTTAAAATAAGGAAAATATTCCTCCTGCCAGGCTCAGTATAATTCCCAGCACCCTTGGGAAGCCATCACAAACCCTAACAGATGAGTGCAAACTTTGGATCCACTTTGCCAGGACTTCAGTTTCCACCTCAGGATGTGGCACGTGTTCATATCTACATTTGTTGCCAGATTTAGATGTAATCTCTTTGAAATAAAGAACATGTCTTACTCTTTCATTTATTCTGAGAGTAACACTTAGTGCATACCATGAAGGAATTAATGAAAGGGCTTGTGTTGAATGATTTTAATAAGAAATTGAAGAATGTGGTCTACAAGATACTTCATGAAGGAAGCACATGAGTGTGAGCTAACGTGAGATGAAAGAGATGTGGGACCAGTCATGACCAGACTGTGTGACTCACCCAGGAATTATCAAAGGCGATTCTGAGTTCACCAATGCTGAGACTTCTGTGAATGATGGATGAAGTTGAAAGCTCTGCCCCCAGGAAGGGCTGGAAAATGCAAATACTCATGAGGTCTCTAGAAGGTAAAATTATGTTTCCACCTCAACAGAGATTGGTAGCTTGAGACAGTGTAGGCAAAGCACTTATGTTTCCATGCTTTTATGAGTTTAATTCCCATGAGCCCCAATAATGAAGTATTCTTTTGTCTCTCTACTCCCTAAGATATTTAACTCTCTGCATGGAAAAAAAGGTAATGCAATGCAAACTTGGGGCTATTTTGTCCCTTGGGAGAAAGCTTTGGAGCTTTCTGTTTATCTGTTATTCCAGTAGACTCTCACTTCTCTTTAGCTGTGGGCTCAATAGTGCAAGTTTTCCCATAATGATTTCCCTATCACTGATTCAGGATAGAGATCCTGGAAGCACTAAAATATCTATCATCTCTGATTTCTGTCTTCTGATATTTGATCTGATTTATGGGGCTGCCCTCTTTCAACAATATTTCTGCCTATTTCACTGTTTTTACTTTCTCCCCAATAATTAGCAATATTTGCTCTACTGAGTCAAATTTTTTTCAGTCATTCAAAAAATATGTATTCAGTAATAATATATGGTAATCATTAAAGCACAGTCTGAGAATGAAAAAAAGAGTAAAATAATGTGTCTGCTATCAAACAGCAAAGAGCCATGGCAATAAATAGACACAGTTCCCAAGGGTGGTATTGAAGTCCTGGTGAAGTGTAATGCTATGTGAACGAGGATCAGCTTTTGCATTTCTGCTAATATGAATCCTGGGACTCTCATAGGGTTGAATAAAAAGATTTGAAACAATGAAATGAAAGATAACAGAACTTTGAGGGATAAAAGGACAATAGAAGAGATTACAAATATCCTAGAGGAACATGGCAACATATTTTGAACTTGAGGTAGAAAGGAATGGCAAACTAGAAGATATGATACAGAAATTCACAGACTGAAGAAATAGAGAAAAGATGGAAAAACAGGAGCTGGGTCTCTGGGAAATGTATAACATCATGGAGTGATTAAACATTTGTGCATGAGTGTCCCAGATGATATGAAAAGTGGAAAGGGCAGAAAGAACACTTGAGGAAATTTTGGAGGAAATTTTCCAAGTCTTAGGAAAAACATACATGCAAATACCAAGGAAGTACAACGTGTTAAAAACTGGATGAATTATAATAGGCTTAAACCAGTACAAATGCTAACAAGAATGAAAATGTCAAAAATAAAGAGTGAATCCTGAAAGCAGCTGGAGAAAAGCAATTCCTCACATACAAAGAGACTGTAGTAAAATTAAGGACCAATTTCTCATTGGAATCCATTGAGGTGAGAAGACTATAGTATGATATATTTCTTTCTAAGGAGAAAAACTGCCAGCCAGGAATTCTTTATCTGGAAAAACTATCCTTCACACATATGTATGACTTAAAATATTCACAAGTAAACAGGAAATATTTCTCCCTCAGGAAATATTAAAGGGAGTTCTGCAGGCTGAAAGGAAAAGAGAGGAGAGAGAAGCTTGGAGAGGAGAGCATAGAAAGTAATTTAACTAAAAGGATAAAAGAAAGGCAAATATAAGGATGACTTGCAAAATTAAAAGATAAAATATTCGGTGTAATTATTTCCACTAGAGTAATAACACAGTGTGAATGTATTAATGTATTCATCAAAAGATGCAGATTGGCAGAATGTAGGAAAGGTATAGTCTATCTGAAGGCTTCCTTTAGTCCAAAGGCAACAAAGAGTTTGACAGTGATGGCTTGGAAAAACATCTTCCATGCAAACTGTAACAAAAAAGAGCTGGGGTGGCTATCCTAATTTAGGACAAAATAGACCTGAAATGCAAAATTGTTGTAAAAGACAAAAAGGACACATTATGTTAATGCAAGGGACAATTCCCCGTGATGAGATTGCAATCATAAATGTTTATGATCTTAACCGGAGAACAGTAAAAACATAAGGGCAGTAACTAGCAAACTGCAGTGAGGAATAGACAGCATTTTAATAATACTTGGAAACTTCAATACACCACACTCATCAATACACAGAATATCTAATCAGCATATAAATAAGGAAGACAAAAACCTGAATACTATGATAAATCAAGTAGACTTAGCAGATATATAGAGAACTATGGACACCCAAGCAGCAGGATATATATTCTTCTCAAGTTCCCTTGGCCATTCTCCAAGATGGGCTCCACATTGCATTGCAAAACAGGTTTCACTATATTTAAAAAAATTGAAATGATATAAAGCACTTTCTTGTCAGCAGTGTATTTAATATGGAAATCAATAAAAAGCAGAAGAACTGGAAAATTCACAAACATGTAGAGGTTAAATAAGATGCACAAACAATCTATGGGTCAAGGAAGAATCGCAAGAGAAATCAGTAAATCCTTGAGAACAAATGCAACCAAAAACACGCATCAAAACAGGTGTGATTCAGTGAATGCAGTGCTGAGAGGGATATTTATGGCCCTAAATTCCTGTATTATTGAAGAAGAAAGGGCAAAATCCAGTGACTTAATTTCACACTTGTGAGAATTACGAAAAAGAATGGTAAATGAATTGAAAGCAAGTAGAAGCTCACAGTTCATCATGGGCTGTTCTGAATTGTCTGTATAAACTGGGTTACAAACTTTGGACGATCATTATAGTACTACTTTGATAATTTTTACTCAGTTGTTAAAACTGTTACCTACTGTTAACACAGAAGTAGAGTTAAAAAAAAGTGTTATCATCCATTGCAGCAAAGTCTCCACAACCATGAAAGTGCTGATGGTGTGGTGGTGGCTGTGAATCTGTATTTTATGCATGATTTTTCCTTAAATCACAACTTCTATTTTTATACTCAGTTTTTTGTTATGATCATTCTGTTCTACATATATGATCAGTAATGTAATGTCATCACATAGTTGCATATCATTGTTATGATCATTTCTTAGAACATTTACATCAATTCAGAAAAAGAATTAAAAAGAACAGAAAAAATGTCATGCATACCATACCCCTTACTCCACCCTTTCATTGATCACTAACATTTCAGTCTAAATTTATTTTATCATTTATTCCACCAATTATTTATTTTTATTCCATTTGTTTTACTCATCTGTTGATAAGGTAGATAAAAGGAGCATCAAACACAAGGTTTTCACAATCGCGCAGTCACATTGTGAAAGCTATATCATTATACAATCATTTTCAAGACACATGGCTACAGGAACACAGCTCTACATTTTCAGGCAGTTCCCTCCAGCCTCTCCATTCCATCTTGACTAAGAAGGTGATATCTATTTAATGCATAAGGATTAACTTCGGGATAACCTCTTGACTCTCTTTGGAATCTCTCAGCCACTGACACTTTATTTTGTCTGATTTCACTCTTTCCCCTTTTGGTCAAGAAGCTTTTCTCAATCCCTTGATGCTGAGTCTCAGCTCATTCTAGGATTTCTGTCCCCCATTGCCAGGAAGGTCCACACTCTTGGGATTTATGTCCCGCTTAGAAAAGGGAAGGGCAGTGAGTTTGCTTGTTGTCTTGGCTGGAGGAGAGGCCACATCTGAGCAATAAAAGAGCTTCTCTTTGGGGTGACTCTTAGGCCTAATTTTAAGTTGGTTTTGACCTATCCTTTGTGGGGTTAAGTTTCATATGAACAAACCCCAAGATTGGGGACTGAGCCTATTGCTTTCTCTGTCCCCACTGCTTGTGAGAATATCAAGAATTCAACTTGGAGAAGTTGAATTTCCCCCCTTTCTCACCATTCCCCTAATGAGACTTTGCATATACTTTTTCATTCACTGTTCAAGTCACTCTGGACAATCCAACAAAATCTCATGCCCTACTCAAGTTTCAATGTACTTATGGTGTTCAAATAAGCTGTCTACATAAGTTATATTTGGAAATGCACTAGTCAAAATACAAATTTTGTAGTCAATAAATATTTTTTCTTTGGTCTCACACAGAAGTTACAAATTTAAAATATTAATTACTACCTATTTTCAACACCCTGCAGTAATAACATTCCTATGTTCTCCCTCATGCAAAAGCATTATTTAAATTACTAGATTTAGGCACTATCATTATACACCCCAGGCATTCCTAGATTATACCATCTCAATCTTTATCATCTATCTTTCTTTCTGATTTCATTTGTGCCTCCTGCCCTCCTCCCTCTACCATTCTCACATTCAGTGTCATTCAGTGTTTTAACATAATTGTAATACAGTTAGGTAGTATTGTGCTGTCCATTTCTGAGGTTTTAGCATCAGTCTGGTTGCACAGTCTGTATCCTTCAATGCCAATTACCCAATATTTTACTCTATTTCTATCTCCTGATGGTCTATACTACCAATGAAATTCTCCAAGTTTATTCACTAATGTCAGTTCATATCAGTGAGCCCATACAGGATTTGTCCTTTTGTTTCTGGCTAATCTCACTCAGCAAAATGTCCTTAAGGTCCATCCATGTTGTTTCATACTTCATAAATATTCTGTCTTATTGCTGCATAGTATTCCAAGGTATGTATATACAACAGTTTGTTTAGCCACTCATCTGTTGATCGAAATTTTGGCTGTTTGCATCTCTTTGCAATGGTAAATAATGCTGCTATAAACATTGGTGTGTAAATGTCCATTTGTGTCCTTGCCCTCATGTCCTTTGAATAGATATCTAACAATGGTATTGCTGGGTGTTCTAATTTGCTTGCTGCCAGAATGCAACACACCAGAGACAGATTGTCTTTTAATAAAAACAGATTTATTTCGTTAGTTCTTCAGAGGAAAGGCAGCTAACTTTCAACTGAGGTACTTTCTTATGTGGGAAAGCAGAGGGTGATCTCTGCTGGCCTTCTCCCCAGGCTTCTGGGTTCCAGCAACTTTTCCTGGGAGATGATTTCTTTCTGCATCTCCAAAGGCCTGGGCTGAGCTGTGAGTGCTGAGATGAGGTTTGCTGAGCTGCTTGGGCTATGCTACATTGAGCTCTCTCATTTAAGCACCAGTCAATGAAATCAAACATCATTCATTGCTGCAGGCACGACTCTTAGCCAACTGCAGATATAATGAGCAACAGATGAGGCTCACATACCATTGACTCATGTCCACAGCAACAGAGCTAGATACCTTCACCTGGCCAAGTTGACAACTGAATCTAACTACCACACTGGGTCACATGGCAATTCTATATTTAGCTTTTTGAGGAATCACCGAACTGCCTTCCACAGCGGTTGTAACAGTTGACATTCCCACCAACAGTTGATAAGTGTACCTCTTTCTCCATAACCTCTCCAGCACCACCGTCGTTTTCTGTTTTATTGATAATGGCCATTCTGGTGGGTGTGAGATGATATCTCATTGTGGTTTTGATTTGCATTTCCCTAATAGCCAGAGAAGTTGAGCATCTTTTCATGTGCCTTTTGATCATTTGTATTTCCTCTTCTGAGAATTGTCTGCAAGTTTTTGGCCCATTTTGTAATTGGGTTGTCTTGTTGTTGAATTGAGCAATCTCTTTATATATTTTGGATAATAGACCTTTATCTGGGATATCATTCCCAAATATTGTCTCCCATTGTGCATGCTGTCTTTTTACTTTCTTGACGAAGTTTATTGGTGCAAAAAGTGGTTAATTTGGAGGAGTTCCCTTTTATTTATTTATTTCTTCAATGCTTATGCTTTGGTTATAAGGTCTAGGAAACCGCCTCCTATTATAAGATTTATAAGATATATCTCTACATTTTCTTCTAACAGTTTTATGGTCTTAGATCTCATGTTTGGGTCTTTGATCCATTTTGAGTTGATTTTTGTATAGTGTGTGAGATATGGATCCTCTTTCATTGTTTTGCATCTGGATATCCAGTTCTCTAAATACTATATTGAAGAGACTATTCTGTCCCAGGTGATTTGGCTTGACTGCCTTATCAAAGATCAATTGTCCACAGATGAGAGGGTCTATATATGAACACTCTATTCCATTCCATTGGTCAGTATGTCTATCTTTATGCCAGTACTATACTGTGTTGACCGCTGTAGCTTCATAATATGCCTTAAAGTCAGGTAGCATGAGGTCTCCAATTCATTTTTCTTTTTCAGGATACTTTTAGCAATTTGGGGCATCCTGCCCTTCCAGATAAATTTGGTTATTGGTTTTTCTATTTCCAAAAAGTAAGTTTTGGGCATTTTAATTGGTAGTGCATTGAATCTGTAAATCAGTTTAGGTAGAATTGACATCTTAACTACATTTTGTCTTCCAATCCCTGAACATGGTATGCCCTTCCTTTTATTTAGGTCTTCTGTGATTTCTCTTAACAATTTCTTGTAGTTTTCTTTGTATAGGTCTTTCATCTCTTTAGCTAAATTTATTCCTAAATATTTTATTCTGTTGTTTGCAATTGTAAATGGAATTTTTTCTTTATTTCCCCAGCATATTGTTCATTACTAGTGTATAGAAACACTACAGATTTTTGAGTGTTGATCTTGTAACCTGACACTTTGCTGTACTCATTTATTAGCTCAAGTAGTTTTGCTCTGGATTTCTTGGGGTTTTTGATAAATAGTATCATATCATCTGCAAACAGTGAGAGTTTTACTTCTTCCTTTCCAATATTGATGCCTTGTATTTCTTTTTCTTGTCTAATTGCTCTGGCTAGAACTTCCAACAGAATGTTGCCTAACAGTGGTGATAGTGGACATCCTTGTCTTGTTCCTGATCTTAAGGGGAAATTTTCAGTTTTTCCCCGTTG